>NC_057799.1:403595439-403603252 GCF_018294505.1 Triticum aestivum
CGCCCTCCGCGCGCACGCGAGCCCATGGACGCGCCCGTCACCCCGCGCCGATGCGCCCCGAGCAACCGCTCACCCCGCCGCTGCCAGCCGCGTTCGCCTCCGATCTGCGACGCCCGCCTCCGGGCGCTCGCACTGCCGTCCCCCTCCTACTCCCCCGAGCTGCCTGCCTCTACTTGCCCGCCGCGTGCGCCCCATGCTCGGGATGCTCCCCGAGCCCCGATCGCTACTGCGCCCGCCGCCACTCACCGTCCCGCCGTTTGCCGCGCTGCGCCTTCGCTCCCGGCCCCGGCGCCACCCCGGCGTGGCCTTGCCGTTGCCGCTGCCGTCCTAGGCGGCCGGCCTTGCCATGCCCATTGCCGGCGCCTCCCCTGTCGATCTGGTCATCTGCCGAATCGGGTCGGATGCCTGCACCCGTAACCCGCGGCGCCCCTGCACCCGCGAACCCGGCGCCCGCTAAGCCCCCTACCTATGACAAACGAGGCCTAGCCCCAGAACGCTTTTAGAAAAATGAAAAATGAAAATAAAAATGAATTAATAAAATTTGTAATTAATTAATTAAGTTAATTAATCCTATTTAATTAATCTAATTAACTTGTTAGTTTAATTAAACAATAATTAGTTTAGCTAAACCTTAATTAACCTAAACAGTATGACAGGTGGGTCCCACTGGACCCACACGTCAGTTTGACCGAGTCAACACCTCTGTTGACTGCTGACGTCATCTATTCTGGATAATGTTGAATTAAATTATTTAAATAAATTCTAAAAAAGATTTAAAACTTTAAAAAATTAATATAAAATAAACCGTAGCTCGGATCGAAATACTTTGTACATGAAAGTTGCTCAGAATGACGAGACGAATCCGAATACGCAGCCCGTTCGTCCGCCACACACCCCTAGCATATCGAACATGCAACTTTCCCCCTCCGTTTCATCTGCCCGAAAACGCGAAACATCGGGGATACTTTCCCGGATGTTATCCCTCTTCGTCTATATCACCGAGCACTGCGTTAGGGCACACCTAGCACCGCGCATTGTCTTGTCATGCACCGTCATGCTTATGTTTGCATTATATTTATTGTTTCTTCCCCCTCTTCTCTCGTTAGACACCGAGACCGACGCCGCTGCTACCCAGTACGACTACGGTGTTGACGACCCCTCCTTCTCGGCTGAGCTTCCAGGCAAGCCCCCCTTGATCACCAGATATCGCCTATTCCTTCTCTCTATTGCTTGCATTAGAGTAGTGTAGCATGTTACTGATTTCGGTTAATCCTATTCTGCTGCATAGCCTGTCATTGTTGCTACAGTTGTTACCTTTACCTGCTATCCTAATGCTTAGTATAGGATGCTAGTGTTCCATCAGTGGCCCTACACTCTTGTCCGTCTGCCATGCTATACTACTGGGCCGTGATCACTTCGGGAGGTGATCACGGGCATATATACTTTATACTGTTACATTACTTGTGATACTGTTCAGAGATGGGGGCTGAAGGGGCAGGTGGCTCCATCCCGGTAGAGGTGGGCCTGGGTTCTCGACTGTTACTTTGTGGCGGAGCGACAGGGCAGGTTGAGACCACCTAGGAGAGAGGTGGGCCTGGCCCTGGTCGACATTCGCGGATACTTAACACGCTTAACGAGATCTTGGTATTTGATCTGAGTCTGGCCACTGGCCTATACGCACTAACCAACTACGCGGGAACAGTTATGGGCACTCGACGTCGTGGTCTCAGCCGAAGCCTTCTTGACGTGAGCGACTGAGCGGCGCGTGCCGGGTTGGACCGCCTAACGCAACTTCCTTTGTAATGGAGGTTGCTAGGTCTGCTCACCGACCGCGTTCGCAACGTGCAGGTGTGCAATGGGCAATGGGCCCAGACCCCTGCGCGCATAGGATTTAGACTGGCGTGCTGACCTCTCTGTTGTGCCTAGGTGGGGCTGTGACGTGCTGATCTTCCGAGGCCGGGCATGACCCAGGAAAGTGTGTCCGGCCAAAGGGGATCAAGCGTGTTGGGTTATGTGGTGCACCCCTGCAGGGAAGTTTATCTATTCGAATAGCCGTGTCCCTCGGTAAAAGGACGACCCATAGTTGTACACCTTATGACAACTAGAACCGGATACTTAATAAAACACACCCTTCCAAGTGCCAGATATAACCCGGTGATCGCTCTCACACAGGGTGACGAGGGGAGGATCGCCAGGTAGGATTATGCTATGCGATGCTACTTGGTGAACTTACCATCTAATCTCTTCTACATGCTGCAAGATGGAGGCTGCCAGAAGCGTAGTCTTCGACATGATTAGCTATCCCCCTCTTATTCTGGCATTCTGCAGTTCAGTCCACTGATATGGCCCTTTACACATATACCCATGCATATGTAGTGTAGCTCCTTGCTTGCGAGTACTTTGGATGAGTACTCACGGTTGCTTTCTCCCTCTTTTCCCCCTTTCCTTTCTTCTGGTTGTCACAACCAGATGCTGGAGCCCAGGAGCTAGACGCCACCGTCGACGACGACTCCTACTACACCGGAGGTGCCTACTACTACGTGCAGGCCGCTGACGACGACCAGGAGTAGTTTAGGAGGATCCCAGGCAGGAGGCCTGTGCCTCTTTCGATCTGTATCCCAGTTTGTGCTAGCCTTCTTAAGGCATACTTGTTTAACTTATGTGTGTACTCGGATATTGTTGCTTCCGCTGACTCGTCTATGATCGAGCACTTGTATTCGAGCCCTCGAGGCCCCTGGCTTGTATTATGATGCTTGTATGACTTAATTATGTTTTTAGAGTTGTGTTGTGATATCTTCCCGTGAGTCCCCGATCTTGATCATACACGTTTGCGTGCATGATTAATGTATGATTGAATCGGGGGCGTCACAAGTTGGTATCAGAGCCGACTGCCTGTAGGAATCCCCCTTCCACACTCCTTGGCCGAAGTCGAGTCTAGACATTGCAAAACTTTTACTAACATGGCTGTGTGTTTTACGGGCCCACGTCGCCCTTAGGTGGTATTAGGATCTTTTATTCCTCGACCTATACTCTGGGACTCTGACCTCTCTTCTATTCGGGTGAAATGATTTTACTAACTCTAACTCTAGGTTCTCGTAACTACTTCCTCCCGGAGAGCCCCTCACTCCAGATGATTGCTTGGTGCACCGAAGGATTTCGAAGATACTCTCTGATGTTCTCGAGACTTTGCGCTCGTTGCTTTTGCAATTCCCTACCACTGATTTATCCCTATGGATAAATACATACACCCGTTGTTCTTAATTTTATTCCAAGCTGATCTTGTTAATACAAGATGCCCCGAACCGCTCTCCGTTGTTCCAAGAATCCTTTGAGCTTACTGCTTTATAGTTCTTGCCTCATGAATAGCCCTTGCGGATATTTTCTCGCACTTACCGAGTATCCGTTCTTCCCCCGTTCATATGATTCACAAGATACATTGAAATAGTACCCGATCTTCTGAAAATCCTCAGCAGCTTATTGCTCTTGAAATTCTTGCTTGCTTGTATTAGGATTAATCCCATAAGTCTGGTAATCTTATCGTCGTCCTTTGTCATTTTGAGTCTATTGATTCAATGTGTTGTGAATGCACGCAATCCTCAATCAGATCCTAGAATTCATCCTTCTGGCCCAGACATCATTTTAAACATGAGCTGGATCTCGACCAATCAATTGCCATCGCTTGTACCCCTAAGGCTATTCAACTTATCCATCCCTAATCAGAGCATTACTTCTGATCCCTTGTCTTGGGATTCATAATTCCTTTGCAATTGAGCTTTGAGTTAGTGAGTTGTTTCTATCATCTGATCTCCTTGCATTCTTTCTTCTTCTGGTTGAGTACCGATGCTCGCATCATATCCCTTATGGACCACCAGATCCCTTATTGGATTTCATCCGACAACGTCCTTCATATTCAATAACCTTGTGAGCATTTTCTCGGATACGTAATGCCTTTGGTAAATTGTATCCTCTGCTTGGCCAACCATGCTCTGCTTTCGGGATTGTGTTTTTACTTTTGAAACTTGTGGTATATGTTACAAAGATGCCCGATGGGTTGAACCTATGCCTTCCCCTAATCTGTGAGAACCTGACAGTTTTCACAAGTCATACTCTTCCGGTGTTCTACCAGATAAAATTCCAACACTACAGTTATATCAAAGCGAGAGGTGAATGAAATGATATGCATTAAAGAAGTGGGAGTCGACCTTGGACTTTGTGTTCATGCCCATGAAAATGATGTAGACCGTCTCGGAAGCTTATTGCAAAATGATTATCTAGCTGTATGATTCTTTCGGTATTCTTGAAATTGATTCCTTACAGTTATGGTTCTGACCATGCTGTCCTAATCTAATATATCTGATGGGAATTCATTCCAGTGCCTCGTCTATTTTTGGCAAGGTTGAAATATCTACTGTCATAGGTCAATGACCCGGTTCCACTTCTATCCTGTTCTACGTTCGAGTATTACCCCCTGGTATCTCGGAGATGTCTTGCCATTGCGCCACATCTTACTTACTTTGTTGAAGTAATGTCTTTCCTTATCGTAACCACTCTACGGGTTTTGGGTTGTTATCAACCGAGGACACCGACTAGTGAAATTATTCCACAGTACAAATCAAATACCCCTAGTATTTTTACTAGGAAATTCTGAACTCATTCTGGTCATTCCTAGACTATCGGCTGCATCCTGGTCTTGCTATCTTTGACTGTGCTACCTCGTCCTTCTCTGGTGCACGAATTCTTCAGTGTGTGAGCATGACTTACGTCGAGCTTTCAACATCATGTTGCTTGTGTTGAAAGGCAACCTTTGTTCCTAGCTTGCATCTTATATATTGATCCTATAACTTGCCACTTCGTCATTCCCTTGCTTGTTGCCATTGTTGTTTGGTTGCATCTTCATGAAACCTCTTAACAAATGTGTCGTGATCATAATCAACACTCTGAGCGTTTCCAGGTTATCAATTGAATTCCTGATGAGAGATATCATCCTTGCCCCCATGATGATTGTGTTAACATCAACAACATTCTTGCATTTCCACAACACAAAACTGGTTCACGGTTTGTGTTGTACCTTGAGTTCCTTGCTATCCAACTTATGTTATGTTCTACCTTGGAGTATTACCATCTTTTATGTCAAAAATATTGTGAGAATTTCACCACCTCTTAAGAATTCTTGATATAGTAATACTTCTCGTCATCTCCGTTCATATCTTGGTCCCCATGTTGTTTCTAACCGGATACGAGCCATTTAACCTTGATGTGTAATTTCAAAACTTCTAGCAACCCTATTGCTTGAAGTTAATGGTTGATAGCTTGATTCTTAGTCTATTGGTTATTGAATCACCATTCTAACATCGATCGGGCTACTTAGTCCATCCTTCCAGGTGCACGTTTTGATCAATGTTTACTTGTGGATGTTTTCCTCGAACATACTTCGTTATCTACTTCGATATGTCCATTATTATCTCCTTGTTCACATAATTGTGGGAATCCATCTTCTTTGGAAACCTCAATGAATTGTCGCTGATTCCATCAGCCACCTCCTCATCCTCTCGTTGGTTTACTGATGAACTCATGATTCGGAACTTGCTTCCATAATTCATTTCCCGAGAATCTTGCAACGCCATCTCGTCAAATAGTGTTGCACCCATTCTTTCTCGGGCATGATGACCCTGAGGTATCCTGGCACCAATCAAATCTGAATCTCGGTCAGATATGCTGGTTGAAACATATTCCCAAGAGTCATAACATTGGTCTTAGACCCGATAAGGTGGTGTCATGCCTACCATACCTGGCCGGAGGCCCTATTATGACAGTTTCCTTTTTAGCAAGGTTAAACATTCTTCCATAAGGAAATTGTAAGACCTATTCTATAGGTTGTTCCTGATGAATCCTTTGTTTATCCAAGTCCGACCTTTGCTTGAAGACCATATCAATGCTATCTCGAAGCATGTCTGTGGTACTCCGATCTTCAATAAAAACATTTGAAGCACAATGCTAAATTTTCGTTATCAATTATTCAAACACCGTTGTTTGGATAATGTCATGAACTTCCTCTTCCCTAACCTAAATGGTTCTCTTCTAACCATTGTCCTTGGGAAGGATATACCCCTGAAATATGTGTTAAAACACATTATTCTTTCCATTCTTCTGATTAAATCTGATAGACATTTTTCCCTTTCCATTGATTTGTTTAAACCCTTTCTATGATCTATATGATATAAGCAGTAATAATTCCCTGCTTGTACAAAAATCTCGGTGTACAATTCTGTCAGCAAGACCCCGTTACTATGTTGATAACATTCCGGTAACCACCGATGGACGAGAACTTTGCCTATTGGTCTGCCTCGTTCAACGATCAGGAATATGGTTCTCTTCGTCCCTCGCCCTTGGTACCGACGTTGTTGGCGACATAACTGACAGACTATTTTCTGACATGCTTTGCTATCATGACCATGCAAGATGACATCACCCTCCCTATTTTTAACCCACATGGTGGGCCCATAACCCACTGTTCAACAGGATCGAAACCTGACTCTCCTATACACCCCCGGTTTCCAAAGTTAATTCCTCGCACTTGGACTCGTATGTGATTCACGAGCCACCTTCCGAGAGATCATCAATTCTGGTATCAGACACAATACTTATTCCCATTGCTTTGAACCCCTTTTCACGCCCTGTTTCAGGCATCGAACGATTGCCTGCCCGCTCGAAACTTCCCATGATACCTCCTTACTTTGGTCTTGATATTTTCGTAAGTTTCAATTCGAGAGTTACTTCCGCCACCTTCCTCGATATTATCGACCAGATAGTCGACCTTGCAGAGGTTTGTTCTCCCGGAATGCCCACGCTTTATTCTTTCGTAAGTACGATGGAGTTCCTGAAGAAAGAACGCCGACTTCATCATGATGACTTAAAGCAGAGAAATGAAGACATCAATGTATTGGACCGGCCTCTTCGAGAAGAGCAAGCCAGGATGAGAAGACCCGCTAGCTTCGTTACCAAACCTTACCCCCTTTCACTACCTCTTAAATCTCGGGACGAGATTTCTTGTAGTGGAGGAGAACTGTGACGCCCGGATAATTAGACTACAGTAATTCCCTGCTAATGATGCCACGTCACCTCTGTCGCTGTAGTAAATCTCGGGTTAGTTCAAAACCGATTCAAATTCAAAATTGAATTAAAGGCAAACATCAAAAAATTTCGAAAATACAAAACAAAATGTTCGGGTTGTGCCAGTTAATGCATCGATGATTATGATGAAGAATCCACATTTTTATATAATGTGTAAATGCACTGAAATGATCTAAACGGTAGCAAAAACATTATTTTAATGTCTTTGGTATTTTATAAAACACTAAACTATTTTATTTTGGGTTAAAACCTTTGTGGATGAGGGTTGTTTTGAAACGTTAATTTAGGAGCTATTGTCATATTTTACTAAGTAAAAATAAAGTGGAACTAAAATCCAAACAGAGAAGAAAATAAATAAAGAAAAGAAAAGACAAAAACAGAAAACAAAAGAAATAAAACAGAAACCCCTCCCCCCATGGGCCAGTCGGCCCAACTGTTAGCCAGGCCGGCCCAACCGGCCTCGCCCACTCCCCATAGCTCCCACCCCCGCAAACCCTAACCCCACGACCCCCACCCACTCGTCCCACTCTCTCTGCCCCTCCCGATCTGGATAGGGGGGAACCGACCCCTCAGACGGCCGACGCCGCCCCGCTGTCGTCGCCATCACCTCGTCGCCAGAGCTACCTCGCAGGCCTGCTTCCTCCCCGTCGCCCGGTCGTCCCCGTCGACCTCCTCAACCCCC
>NC_057799.1:403603757-403654131 GCF_018294505.1 Triticum aestivum
CCCTCCGCGCGCACGCGAGCCCATGGCCGCGCCCGTCACCCCGCGCCGACGCGCCCCGAGAAACCGCTCACCCCGCCACTGCCAGCCGCGTTTGCCTCCGATCTGTGATGCCCGCCTCCGGGCGCTCCCACTGCCGTCCCCCTGCTACTCCCCCGAGCTGCCTGCCTCTGCTTGCTCGCCGCGTGCGCCCCATGCTTGCAATGCTTCCCGCGCCCCGCTCGCTACTGCGCCCGCCGCCGCTCCCCCTCCCGCCGTTTGCTGCACCGCGCCTTCGCTCCCGGCCCCGGCGCCACCCCGCCGTGGCCTCGCCGTTGCCGCTGCCGCCCCAAGCGGCCGGCCTTGCCGTGCTCGTGGCCGGCGCCCCCTGTCGATCTGGGCATCTGCCCAATCGGGCCAGATGCCTGCGCTCGTAACCCGCGACGCCCCTGCGCCCGCGAACCCGGCGCCCGCTAAGCCCCCTGCCTATGACAAACGGGGCCCAGCCCTAGAACGCTTTTAGAAAAATGAAAAATACAAATGAAAATAAAAATGAATTAATAAAATTTATAATTAATTAGTGAATTAATTAAATTAATTAATCCTATTTATTTAATCTAATTAACTTGTTAGTTTAATTAAATAGTAATTAGTTTAGCTAAACCTTAATTAACCTAAACAGAGTATGACAGGTGGGTCCCACTGGACCCACGTGTCAGTTTGACCAAGTCAACACCTCTGTTGACTGCTGACGTCATGATGACGTCAGCTTGTACTATTCGGATAATGTTGAATTAAATTATTTAAATAAATTCTAAAAATGATTTAAAACTTTAAAAAATTAAAATAAAATAATCTGTAGCTCGGATCGAAATTGTCTTAGTAAATGGCCACGGGTAGCCTAACCGACTCCCCCTGGCTCTTCGAAAAATTATCAGGCCATTCGAGCCTTCAAGCATACAAAGCATAGGGCCGCCTTCCCCCGGCCGGCTATCCCCAGGGCCGACTCCCAGAAGGCGACCCAGTCTCAGAAAACCTACCCCAAGAAAGATACGAGATAGCCGACTCCAGGAAGCCGGCCCCAAGAGGACCGACTCCCAGAAGCCGGCCATGAAGAAAGCCGACTCCCAGAAGCCGGCGAAGACTGCACCCACTAAGACTGTACCCACATAACGGTGATAGGATGGGGCGTGGCCGCAGTACAGCCCACTACCCCCGAATCCCGGAACAGGCATGGCCACAGGGCGCCGTATGGGCCAGCCATCCCCTCTCCGGCGCGGCACTGTAGCCATGTTGGCCCCGACGTCACCCACGACAGGTGCCAGAATGGCTCGCGGGCGGCGGGCCCCTTTGCCAGGGAGACATCTGGAGACGGCACGGCCTCCTCTAGTCGGCCAGGGATGTGGCCGGCTCCCAACAGCCGGCTACCTCCCTCCCTCGAAGCATGCACCCTATTAAGGAGACAAGACGAGGTAAGGCTACAGTGAGAGCTCGTAAGGCGGCGACACTGTAGCCATGCTTACCTCGACAAAGCCCTCGTCATCAGAGGCGAGGCAACAGTAACCAGCCGCCGACAAAGCCCCCATGCGGTGGGGCCGGCGTGCCGGCCAGGAAGCCGGCAGCCGGCGGGACCCATCAGTCGGCGGGCCCCAATGACCGGCGGAGAAGCCGGCAAGCATAGACACTGATGGCTGGGACCCGCGCCCAGCCGGATTACCATTGTACCCCTGCGGGTAGGCCTATATAAACCTCCCGGGACACCCATGCAAAGGGTTGGTCTCATAGAATTACACACACCACGAAGAGAGAAAAGGAGAGCCAGCCTTGCCCTTCTTCTCCCTCTAACCCGACAGCTCAAGGAGCACTTGTAGCTACTTGTCTTGATCTAGTGATCATGCGGAGACCCCGCAGAGCAGGACTAGGGGTGTTATCTCCACGGAGAGCCCCGAACCTGGGTAAGATTCGCCGGCGTGCATGTCTTCGCCTCATCCCGTTTCCAGGCACCGGCGACGTCTTACTGGCTCCCACAATGATAAGCCACCCGTTGGCATATGTCGCACCTACCACCCGACATTTGGCGCCAACCGTGGGGCCAGGTGCACCGTCGTCCGGAGACCTGTTCTGGACGGGAACCCTTTTCCTCCCCCGAGAGCGCAGCTAGCCCGCTGCACCCGATGGCGCTTGCCCCGACGCGCTGCAAGGCGTTGACGACGTCTGCGCAGCGAGCTGCCTCGCCGATCTTCTTGGCGAGGCTCACATCTCCGACGAGCCCGCGTCCGACGCAGGCACGGACTACCCCGAGAGTCGCCTCGTCAGCCTCTTCGACCAACTTCACGTCTCCAGCGAGCTTGCTGTAGACTTGGAGTCGGTCGGCTCCACCGACCCGATGCTTATCGACTCCGACACGGCATCGCTCGACGCCTACCCCTCCGATGTGGTAGTCTTCAACGACCCTCTCCCCCGAGCTGACAGCGGCAGCAGTGCTGTCACTGAGGTGCTGGTCATCAGCCACGTCGCTGACTCGGGCGAGAACACCCACGACGCCCTGCAAGCGGCGATGCATGACTTGTCCGTCCCCATCCCGGCCGACGCCGACACCGAGACCCTGGAGGCATGCCGCCTCGCCCTCATCGCGGAAGGCCAGAAGATAGCCTCCATGAGACGCCTCACCGAGGCTCACCAGCGCGAAGTCGACCGCGCCGCCTTTGGCACGCCGCCTCATGGCGGGCCGAGCCGAGCCGGCCTCGTCAAGAAGCGCAGCGCGGCCATCGCCAGCATGCTGGGGGCAGACCGCCCCGTCTACGCCACCCCGCTCGAGAATCTGCGAGCCGCTCAGGCGGCCGCTGAAGAGCTAAATGGGCTGGGGGCTGATGAGCTCCCCTACATGACAAGGCGAATCCAGCAGCTGATCGACGCGGCCGCAGAACGGCACGAAGCCGGCGCCCGCGCTGAGAGTCCTCCCCCGCGCCGAGAGCACGCCGCGACATCCCGGTCCCCGACTGCAAGCGGCGCCCGCACTAGGAAAGACAAGGAGCCGGCTGCTAGCCGCAGCCGGATTCGGATCACCATCGAGCGCGACGCGGAAGGCCGCCCTCGAGCAGTGGAGCGCCAAGGAAATCCGCCTCCCCCCCACCTCAAGGGGAGAGATATCCCACCCCGCCGCCTGTCACGCATCCGACTCTTTGTGGCCGACTAGGCCACCGCGAAGGAGTCGGCGAGAACGACGCCCGCCACCGGATCGACCACCTAGCTCGATTCCTGGCGCTAGAAGAAGAAGACGATGTCGGCCCGCCATGCTTTGGCCCCCGCATCCGCGACGAGCCCTTCCCCAAAGGGTTCTCGCTCCCAGAGACCCGCCCAAGTACAACGGCTCTGTGAAGCCGGAAGATTGGCTCATCGACTACTCTACTGCTGTCAGCATAACGAACGACAACAGGCGCGTAGCCGTGAAGTACGTCACTCTCATGCTGCAAGGCACGACACGCACCTGGCTCAACAGCCTCAAGCCCTACAGCGTCAACAGCTGGCTGGACTTCACAGAAGTCTTCGTCCGCAACTTCACCAGCACGTACAAGCGGCCTCCCAAGCCCCGCCAGCTCTCCCTATGTGTCCAAGGGCCCAACGAGTCAACCCGCGACTACCTCACGCGGTGGGCCGAGCTCCGCAACTCCTGCGAGGGGGTGCACGAGGTTCAGGCCATCGAATACTTCACCGCCGGGTGCTGAGAGGGCGCCCTCCTCACGCACCGACTCCTCTGCGACGAGCCGGCTACCCTCGACGAGCTGCTGATCATTGCAGCCAAGTACGCCACGGCCGACTCCTCGATGAAGACCGAGCTCCGAGTGGACACCTCTGGGAAGGTGCTCGCTCCGGCTCCCAAGATGCCGGCTGGCGACTCCAATCGGCGCCCCTACCAGAACGACCACAAGCGCAAGGCCCCTATGCCGCCTTCCACCAGTCGGCAGGTGGCCACAGTCGAAGATGAGCAGCCCGAAGAACGACCCGCTCCCAAGAAGAAGGGCAGCAGGCCAGCTTGGCAGCCGACCTTCTCCTACGAGCAAACTCTCGATGCCCCCTGCAAGTTCCACAGCGGCGCGAAGCCGTCCAACCACACGACCCGAAAGTGCCACTGGCTCACACGGATCTCCAAGGGCGACGGGCTGATGCCGCCTCCAGCCCCCAGCAGCCGGCTGCTCGACCAGCAGTCGGAGCCATTCAAGATGAGTTCCCTGAAGAGCACGCCGCCTACGTCGTCTTCATGAGCCAGGTTGAAGACAAGCGCAGCCGGCGCCAACAGCACCAAGAGGTCAACGCAGTCGCCTCCACCAACCCCGAGTTCATGCATTGGTCCGAGAAGCCTATCAACTGGAGCCGGGCCGATCACCCAGAGGTGATGCCATCCCCTAGCTCCTACGCATTAGTGTTGGATGTCACCCTCGCAACGGAGAGGCGAGCTGCCCGATTCTCCCGCGTTCTGATTGATGGCGGAAGCAGTATCAACATACTATACCGCGATACCATGGAGAAGTTGAACCTCAAGGCAAAGTAGCTCATGCCAAGCCGGACCGTATTCCATGGCATCGTACCCGGCCTGTCCTGTTCCCCGATCGGCAAGGTCAAGATGGATGTTCTCTTCGGAGACAAGGATCACTTTCGCCGAGAAGCAATCTGGTTCGAGGTAGTAGATCTGGAGAGCCCCTACTACGCCTTCCTTGGCCGACCTGCTCTGGCCAAGTTCATGGCTGTGCCCCACTACGCCTACCTGAAGATGAAGATGCCGAGCTCGAAGGGGATCATCATTGTAGCCGGCGACTACAAGAAGTCCATCGAGTGCGCTGCAGCCAGCAGTCGGCTGGCCGAGTCCCTCGTAGTGGCAGAAGAGAAGAAGATGCTGGAGCGAGTTGTGGCCATGGCCGGCAAGCAGCCGGCCTTGTCCCGCAACCCCAAGGATTATGATATGCAGGGCTCCTTCCAGCCGGCCAAGGAGACGAAGAAGATACCTCTGGACCCGGAGAACCCGGAAAAGTTTGCAGTCATTGGTGCAAATCTGGACAGTAAATAGGAAGGCGAGCTCGTCGACTTCCTCCGTGAGAATCGAGACATCTTTGCATGGTCCCCAAAGGACATGCTGGGTGTTCCGAAGGATTTCGCCGAGCACAAATTGCATGTCCGGGCCGACGCGAAGCCGGTCAAGCAGCCCCTCCGCCGACTGCCAGAAGAGAAGAGAAGAATCGTAGGAGAAGAGATAGCCCGGCTCCTCGCCGCCGGCTTTATTATGGAAGTATTTTTCCCAGAGTGGCTTGCCAACCCAGTCTTGGTGTTGAAGAAAAACAACAAGTGGCGTATGTGTATAGACTACACTAGCCTCAACAAGGCCTGCCCCAAAGATCCGTTTTCTTTGCCACGGATTGATCAAGAGATAGACTACACGGCCGGATGCGAGCTGTTGAGTTTTTTGGATGCCTACTCAGGATACCACCAGATCAAGTTGGACCCAGCAGACTGCCTGAAGACTGCCTTCATCACACCATTCGGAGCTTTCTGTTACCTGACTATGACATTCGGCTTGAGGAATGCCGGTGCCACTTTTCAGCGTTGCATGCAGAAATGCCTCCTCAAGCAACTCGGCAGAAATGCCCACGTCTACGTAGACGATATTGTGGTGAAGACAGAGAAGCACGGCACCCTGCCGGAGGACCTCAAAGAAACATTTGCCAACTTGCGCCGATTCCAGATCAAGCTCAACCCCGAGAAATGCGTGTTCGGAGTACCAGCCGGCCTGCTTCTGGGTTTTCTGGTCTCCAAACGCGGCATTGAGTGCAACCCTATGAAGATCAAGGCCATTGAGAGAATGGAGATTCCCACCAAGTTGCGAGATGTGCAGAAGTTCACTGGGTGCCTGGCCTCCTTAAACCGATTTATCAGCCGGCTAGGAGAGAAGGCTCTCCCCCTGTACCGACTCATGAAGAAATCCACTCATTTCGAGTGGAATGACCAAGCAGACCAAGCCTTCCATGAGTTGAAGAAGATGCTGACTACTCCACCTGTCCTGGCGGCACCGACTGAGAAGGAGCCCATGTTCCTCTACATTGCCGCGACTAGCCGAGTGGTCAGTACAGTTGTCGTGGTCCAGCACCCGGAAGAAGGCCGAGCCCAGCTAGTCCAGAGGCCGGTATATTATCTAAGCGAAGTACTATCCGGCTCAAAGCAAAACTACCCGCACTACGAGAAGATGTGCTATGGAGTGTACTTCGCCGCCAAGAAGCTGAAGCCCTACTTTCAAGAGCATCCCATCACGGTCGTGTGCACCGCCCCGCTTGCCGAGATCATAGGCAGCCGGGATGCATCCGGCCGGGTGGCTAAATGGGCCATTGTGCTGGCACATTGCACAATCTTCTACCAGCCCCACACCGCCATCAAGTCCCAAGCATTGGCCGACTTCCTCGTCGACTGGGCCGATACCCAGTACCTACCGCCGGCTCCCGACTCTACCCATTGGCGAATGCACTTCGACGGGTCCAAGATGCGCGCCGGCATCGTCCTCACCTCTCCCAAAGGCGACAAACTCAGATACACGCTGCAAATCCACTTCGCCGCCTCCAACAACATGGCCGAGTACGAGGCACTCATACACGGGCTCGGGCTAGCCAAAGAGCTCGGCATACGCCGGATCCTGTGTTATGGCGACTCAGACTTGGTGGTCCAGCAGTCATCTGGCGACTGGGACGCCAAGGATGCAAACATGGCGAGCTATCGATTCCTCGTCCAGCAGATTAGTGGGTACTTCGAAGGGTGCGAGTTCCTTCACGTGCCACGGGCCGACAACGACCAAGCAGATGCCCTGGCGCGGATCGGCTCCACCCGACAGGCTATACCGACCGGTGTCTCTCTCCAGCGCCTCCTCAAACCATCCATCAAGCCGTCTCCAGAGTCGGACTCTATCTTCGTACCGCCTGCCACCGATGCAGCCGGATCCGATTGGAGGAACCCAGCAGGCGGCTCGGGGACTTCGACAACCGGCCCGGGGACTGCCGTAGTCGCACCCGGCTCGGGGACTTCAGAACCCGGCCCGGCGACTGCAGCAGTCGGCCCGGGGACTGCAGCGACACAAGAAGCGGTGGCCGACTCCAACTCCCCACCACCCAACCCGCCCACCCGAGTCACAGTGGCCGTACTGACAGTAGAAGAAGTCACAGCTCCATCATGGGCCCAGCCCATCCTCAACTTCCTAGTCAACAGAGAGCTGCCGGCTGATGAGATCTCGGCAAGACTAGTGCAACGTCGAGCCGGAGCATATGCAATAATAAACAGAGAATTTGTCAAGCGCAGCGTCACTGGAGTCTTCCAGCGCTGCGTCGAGCCAGAGAAAGGTGTGGCAATCCTCAAGGATATCCATCAAGGCGAATGCGGCCACCACGCAGCCTCAAGATCACTTGTGGCCAAAGCTTTCCGCCACAGTTTCTTTTGGCCGACTGCTTTGGAAGATGCCAAAGAGATAGTCAAAAGTTGCAAAGGATGCCAAGTCTTCAGTTCCAAGCAACACCTGCCGACTTCTGCACTCAAGACCATCCCCCTCACCTGACCCTTTGCCGTCTGGGGGCTGGACATGGTGGGCCCATTCAAGACAGCCCGCGGCTGCTTGACACATCTGCTGGTCGCCGTGGACAAATTTACCAAGTGGATCGAAGCGAAGCCGATCAAGAAGCTGAACGGGCCGACTGCCGTGACATTCATTGCCGACATCACTACTCGGTATGGCGTGCCGCACAACATCATCATCGACAACGGCACAAACTTTGCCAAAGGAGCACTGGCACGTTTCTGCGCGACGCAGGGTATCCGACTGGAATTAGCGTTCGTTGCCCACCCGCAGTCAAACGGCCAGGTCGAGCGAGCAAATGGACTCATCCTCTCCGGCATCAAGCCCCGACAGGTCGTACCACTGGAGCGATCGGCCGGCTGTTGGCTCGATGAGCTGCCGGCTGTCCTCTGGAGTCTGCGTACTACCCCTAACAAGTTAACCGGCTTCACTCCGTTCTTCCTTGTATATGGTGCCGAGGCTGTCATCCCAACCGACATCGAGTTCGACTCGCCTCGGGTCACCATGTACACGGAGGCGGAGGCCAAGGAAGCGCGAGAAGACGACGTCGACCTGCTGGAAGAAGGCCGGCTGTTAGCACTCAGCCGGTCCGCCATCTACCAACAGGGTTTGCGCCGTTACCACAACCGCAACGTCAAAGCCAAGATCTTTCCAAGAGGGCGACCTTGTGCTTCGGCTGATCCAGCGAACAGCCGTCCAGAACAAGCTCTCGGCCCCTTGGTAAGGCCCTTTCGTCATCAGCAAGGCACTAGGCAACGACTCCTACTACCTGATCGACGCACAAAAACCAAGAGCACGCAAGAGGGATGATTCCGGCAAGGAGTCGGAGCGACCATGGAACGCGAACCTCCTGAGAAGATTTTACAGTTGAAAGCAGTATGTATCACGCTACCTTTTTGTATTAAGTATGAAACAACGGGCCCCCCGAGGAGCACTCGGGGACTGCCCTCCTTTATCTATGAATGACGAGTGTCATATTCATTAATGTATTATTACATTTGATTTTCTGTCTGGCACCGGGTTCGACTAGTCGGCCCGGGGACTGGCCGCCTTAAGTTACATTAAAGTTCTACCTAAAGTCAGACAAGTTGTGTGCCGGCACCCGTGCCCTCTCTTGCTGAAAGTTGCAGCTCGAAGAACCGACTGTCCGACTGGCAAGAGCCAAAGGCAGAAAGGATGCCCACATGAAAAACGGCTAAGGACTAACGAACTTGTATAACGCAAAGACAGCCTCCAACCACGCTTGCCGGCTGTCAAAACTGCCGGCTGGCTGGCCTCCCAATCACTTCGCTATAATCCAACAAAGCTAGAGTACTTGCCCTCCCAACTGGCCAAGCACTTCTCCAGCCACAGATTGCAGAGCAACTGTCCGACTGGGGAGGCGGCCACCAAGGGAGGGCGGCAAAGGAAACAGCAGAAGGATAAAAAGCAAAGAACAAGGGAAAGCCAAACGCATGCATAATTATATTTACACATAAGGCCCCCAACAGGCCGGTAATCAATATAGTTCGAATACACCCCCAGTGGGTGGAATTGTGCACACCTAACAAAATACTGTTCCAAGAGTGGTAAAACAGGAAAATAGAGGCAACAGACTAGACTAAGGGCGCAGTGTGGGAGCCGGGTTGGTCAGTGGAGACAGCGCCACCGACTGGAGGAGTGACCGGCTGGCGGGTCTCGGCTTGATCATCGCCAGCTGAAGGCGGTGCACCCGCGCGTGCCTTGTTGCTGGAGGCACGGTCAAGCTGAGGCTGACCGGCCGCTCCACCATCTGGCCCGGCGTCTTCACCCTCCTCCTCCTCCTCCTCGCCCTCCTCGCTGGAGTCGATCTCCTCCGCCGAGTCCTTGCCGTCTGCCGGGTTTGTTGGAAATATGCCCTAGAGGCAATAATAAATGGTTATTATTATATTTCTTTGTTCATGATAATTGTCTATTATTCATGCTATAATTGTATTGTCCGGAAATCGTAATACATGTGTGAATACATAGACCACAACATGTCCCTAGTAAGCCTCTAGTTGACTAGCTCGTTGATCAACAAATAGTCATGGTTTCCTGACTATGGACATTGGATGTCATTGATAACAGGATCACATCATTAGGAGAATGATGTGATGGACAGGACCCAATCCTAAGCATAGCATAAAAGATCGTGTAGTTTCGTTTGCTAGAGCTTTTCCAATGTCAAGTATCTTTTCCTTAGACCATGAGATCGTGCAACTCCCGGATACCGTAGGAGTGCTTTGGGTGTGCCAAACGTCACAACGTAACTGGGTGACTATAAAGGTGCACTACGGGTATCTCCGAAAGTGTCTGTTGGGTTGGCACGGATCGAGACTGGGATTTGTCACTCCGTGTGACGGAGAGGTATCTCTGGGCCCACTCGGTAATGCATCATCATAATGAGCTCTATGTGACTAAGGCATTAGTCACGGGATCATGCATTGCGGTACGAGTAAAGAGACTTGCCGGTAACGAGATTGAACAAGGTATTGGGATACCGACGATCGAATCTCGGGCAAGTAACATACCGATTGACAAAGGGAATTGCATACGGGATTGATTGAATCCTCGACACCGTGGTTCATCCGATGAGATCATCGTGGAACATGTGGGAGCCAACATGGGTATCCAGATCCCGCTATTGGTTATTGACCGAAGAGGCGTCTCGGTCATGTCTGCATGTCTCCCGAACCCGTAGGGTCTACACACTTAAGGTTCGGTGACGCTAGGGTTGTAGAGATATGTGTATGCGGAAACCCGAAAGTTGTTCGGAGTCCCGGATGAGATCCCGGACGTCACGAGAGGTTCCGGAATGGTCCGGAGGTGAAGAATTATATATAGGAAGTCAAGTTTCGGCCACCGGGAAAGTTTCGGGGGTTACCGGTATTGTACCGGGACCACCGGAAGGGTCCCGGGGGTCCACCGGGTGGGTCCACCTATCCCGGAGGGCCCCATGGGCTGAAAGTGGAAGGGAACCAGCCCCTAGTGGGCTGGGCGCCCCCCCATGGGCCTCCCCCCATGCGCCTAGGGTTGGGAACCCTAGGGTGGGGGGACTTCCCCCTTGCCTTGGGGGGCAAGGCAACCCTTTCCCCCCTTTGGCCGCCGCCCCCCCACCCTAGATGGGATCTGGCCGGTGCCCCCCCCTCCCAGGGGGCCTATATAAAGGGGGGGAGGGAGGGCAGCAACGTTACAGGCTTGGGCGCCTCCCTCCTCCCCTGCAACACCTCTCTCTCTCTCTCGGCGAAGCTCGGCGAAGCCCTGCCGGAGACCCGCTACATCCACCACCACGCCGTCGTGCTGCTGGATCTCCATCAATCTCTCCTTCCCCCTTGCTGGATCAAGAAGGAGGAGACGTCGCTGCACCGTACGTGTGTTGAACGCGGAGGTGCCGTCCGTTCGGCACTCGGTCATCGGTGATTTGGATCACGGCGAGTACGACTCCATCATCCACGTTCATTGGAACGCTTCCGCTCGCGATCTACAAGGGTATGTAGATGTACTCCTTTCCCCTCGTTGCTAGTAGACTCCATAGATGCATCTTGGTGAGCGTAGGAAAATTTAAATTATGCTACGATTCCCAACAGTGGCATCATGAGCCAGGCCTATGCGTAGTTACTATGCACGAGTAGAACACAAAGCAGTTGTGGGCGTTGAGTTTGCCAATTCTTCTTGCCGCTACTAGTCTTTTCTTGTTTCGGCGGCATTGTAGGATGAAGCGGCCCGGACCGACCTTACACGTACGCTTACGTGAGACAGGTTCCACCGACTGACATGCACTAGTTGCATAAGGTGGCTAGCGGGTGTCTGTCTCTCCTACTTTAGTCGGAACGGATTCGATGAAAAGGGTCCTTATGAAGGGTAAATAGAAATTGGCAAATCACGTTGTGGTCATACGTAGGTAAGAAAACGTTCTTGTTAGAAACCTACAAACCACGTAAAAACTTGCAACAACAATTAGAGGACGTCTAACTTGTTTTTGCAGCAAGTGCTATGTGATGTGATATGGCCAGAAGATGTGATGAATGATATATGTGATGTATGAGATTGATCATATTCTTGTAATAGGAATCACGACTTCCATGTCGATGAGTATGACAACCGGCAGGAGCCATAGGAGTTGTCTTTATTATTTTGCATGACCTGCGTGTCATTGAATAACGCCATGTAAATTACTTTACTTTGTTGCTAAACGCGTTAGCCATAGAAGTAGAAGTAATCGTTGGCGTGACGACTTCATGAAGACACAATGATGGAGATCATGGTGTCATGCCGGTGACGAAGATGATCATGGTGCCCCGAAGATGGAGATCAAAGGAGCACAATGATATTGGCCATATCATGTCACTATTTGATTGCATGTGATGTTTATCATGTTTTTGCATCTTATTTGCTTAGAACGACGGTAGTAAGTAAGATGATCCCTTATAATAATTTCAAGAAAGTGTTCACCCTAACTATGCACCGTTGCGAAGGTTCGTTGTTTCGAAGCACCATGTGATGATCGGGTGTGATAGATTCTAACGTTCGAATACAACGGGTGTTGACGAGCCTAGCATGTACAGACATGGCCTCGGAACACACGCAATACACTTAGGTTGACTTGACGAGCCTAGCATGTACAGACATGGCCTCGGAACACGGAGGACCGAAAGGTCGAGCATGAGTCGTATAGAAGATACGATCAACATGGAGATGTCCACCGATCTGGACTAGTCCGTCTCACGTGATGATCGGACACGGCCTAGTTAAACTCGGATCATGTTTCACTTAGATGACTAGAGGGATGTCTATCTGAGTGGGAGTTCATTAAATAATTTGATTAGATGAACTCAATTATCATGGACTTAGTCTAAAATCTTTACACTATGTCTTGTAGATCAAATGGCCAACGTTGTCCTCAATTTCAACGCGTTCCTAGAGAAAACCAAGCTGAAAGATGATGGCAGCAACTATACGGACTGGGTCCGGAACCTGAGGCTCATCCTCATAGTAGCCAAGAAAGATTATGTCTTAGAAGCACCGCTAGGTGATGCACCAATCCCACAGAACCAAGACGTTATGAACGCTTGGCAATCACGTCCTGATGATTACTCCCTCGTTCAGTGCGGCATGCTTTACAGCCTAGAACCGGGTCTCCAAAAGCGTTTTGAGAAATATGGAGCATATGAGATGCTCGAGGAGCTGAAATTAGTTTTTCAAGCTCATGCCCGGGTCGAGAGATATGATGTCTCTGACAAGTTCTTCAGCTATAAAATGGAGGAGAACAGTTCTGTTAGTGAGCACATACTCAGAATGTCTGGGTTGCACAACCGCTTGTCTCAGCTGGGAGTTAATATCCCGGATGACGCGGTCATTGACAGAATCCTCCAGTCACTTCCACCAAGCTACAAGAGCTTTGTGATGAACTACAATATGCAGGGATGGAAAAGACCATTCCCGAGGTATATTCAATGCTGAAATCAGCGGAAGGGGAGATCATAAAAGAACATCAAGTGTTGATGGTGAATAAAACCACTAAGTTCAAGAAGGGCAAGGGTAAGAAGAACTTCAAGAAGGACGGCAAGGGAGTTGCCGCGCCCGGTAAACCAGTTACTGGGAAGAAGTCAAAGTATGGACCCAAGCCTGAGACTTAGTGCTTTTATTGCAAGGGAAGTGGTCACTGGAAGCGGAACTGCCCCAAATACTTAGCAGACAAGAAGAAGGCCGGCAACACCAAAGGTATATGTGATATACATGTAATTGATGTGTACCTTACCAGTACTCGTAGTAGCTCCTGGGTATTTGATACCGGTGCGGTTGCTCATATTTGTAACTCAAAACAGGAACTACGGAATAAACGGAGACTGGCCAAGGACGAGGTGACGATGCGCGTCGGGAATGGTTCCAAGGTCGATGTGATCGCCGTCGGCACGCTACCTCTGCATCTACCCACGGGATTAGTTTTAAACCTCAATAATTGTTATTTAGTGCCAGCTTTGAGCATGAACATTGTATCTGGATCTCGTTTAATTCGAGATGGCTACTCATTTAAATCCGAGAATAATGGTTGTTCTATTTATTTGAGAGATATGTTTTATGGTCATGCCCCGCTGGTCAATGGTTTATTTTTGATGAATCTCGAACGTGATGTTACACATGTTCATAGTGTGAATACCAAAAGATGTAAAGTTGATAACGATAGTCCCACATACTTGTGGCACTGCCGCCTTGGTCACATTGGTGTCAAGCGCATGAAGAAGCTCCATGCAGATGGACTTTTGGAGTCTCTTGATTACGAATCATTTGACACGTGCGAACCATGCCTCATGGGTAAGATGACCAAGACTCCGTTCTCCGGAACAATGGAGCGAGCAACCAACTTATTGGAAATCATACATATCGATGTGTGCGGTCCAATGAGTGTTGAGGCTCGCGGAGGATATCGTTATGTTCTCACTCTCACTGATGACTTAAGTAGATATGGGTATGTCTACCTAATGAAATACAAGTCTGAAACCTTTGAAAAGTTCAAGGAATTTCAGAGTGAGGTTGAGAATCAACGTGAGAGGAAAATAAAATTCTTACGATCAGATCATGGTGGAGAATATTTAAGTCACGAATTTGGTACACACTTAAGGAAATGTGGAATAGTTTCACAGCTCACGCCGCCTGGAACACCTCAAAGAAATGGTGTGTCCGAATGTCGCAATCGCACTCTATTGGATATGGTGCGATCTATGATGTCTCTTACCGATTTACCGCTCTCATTTTGGGGCTATGCTTTAGAGACTGCCGCATTCACTTTAAATAGGGCTCCGTCGAAATCCGTTGAGACGACACCGTATGAATTATGGTTTGGGAAGAAACCTAAGCTGTCGTTTCTAAAAGTTTGGGGATGCGATGCTTATGTCAAGAAACTTCAACCTGAAAAGCGCGAACCCAAGTCGGAAAAATGCGTCTTCATAGGATACCCTAAGGAAACTGTTGGGTATACCTTCTACCTCAGATCCGAAGGCAAGATCTTCGTTGCCAAGAACGGGTCCTTTCTAGAGAAGGAGTTTCTCTCGAAAGAATTGAGTGGGAGGAAAGTGGAACTTGATGAGGTGATAGTCACCCCTTCTGAACCGGAAAGTAGCGCAGCGCGGGAAAATGTTCCTGTGGTACCTACACCGACTGGAGAGGAAGTTAATGATGATGATCATGAAGCTTCAGATCAAGTTACTACTAAACCTCGTAGGTCCACAAGGACACGTTCCGCACCAGAGTGGTACGGCAACCCTGTCCTGGAAATCATGTTGTTAGACAACGGTGAACCTTCGAACTATGAAGAAGCGATGGCGGGCCCGGATTCCGACAAATGGCTAGAAGCCATGAAATCCGAGATAGGATCCATGTATGAAAACGAAGTATGGAATTTGACTGACTTGCCCGATGATCGGCGAGCCATAGAAAATAAATGGATCTTTAAGAAGAAGACAGACGCGGATGGTAATGTGACCATCTACAAAGCTCGACTTGTCGCTAAGGGTTATCGACAAGTTCAAGGGGTTGACTACGATGAGACTTTCTCACCCGTAGCGAAGCTGAAGTCCGTCCGAATCATGTTAGCAATTGCCGCATACTATGATTATGAGATATGGCAGATGGACGTCAAAACGGCATTCCTTAATGGCTTCCTTAAGGAAGAGTTGTATATGATGCAGCCGGAATGTTTTGTCGATCCTAAGAATGCTAACAAAGTATGCAAGCTCTAGCGCTCAATCTATGGGCTGGTGCAAGCATCTCGGAGTTGGAACATTCGCTTTGATGAGATGATCAAAGCGTTTGGGTTTACACAGACTTATGGAGAAGCCTGTGTTTACAAGAAAGTGAGTGGGAGCTCTGTAGCATTTCTCATATTATATGTGGATGACATACTATTTATGGGAAATGATATAGAATTCTTGGAAAGTATAAAGGCCTATTTGAATAAGTGTTTTTCAATGAAGGACCTTGGAGAAGCTGCTTATATATTAGGCATCAAAATCTATAGAGATAGATCAAGACGCCTCATTGGTCTTTCACAGAGTACATACCTTGACAAGATATTGAAGAAGTTCAGTATGGATCAGTCCAAGAAGGGGTTCTTGCCTGTATTGCAAGGTGTGCAATTGAGCACGGCTCAATGCCCGACCACGGCAGAAGATATAGAAAAGATGAGTGTCATCCCCTATGCCTCGGCCATAGGGTCTATTATGTATGCCATGCTGTGTACCTGACCTGATGTAAACCTTGCCGTAAGTTTGGTAGGAAGGTACCAAAGTAATCCCGGCATGGAACACTGGACAGCGGTCAAGAATATCCTGAAGTACCTGAAAAGGACTAAGGATATGTTTCTCGTTTATGGAGGTGACGAAGAGCTCGTCGTAAAGGGTTACGTCGACGCTAGCTTCAATACAGATCTGGATGACTCGAAGTCACAGACCGGATACGTGTATATTTTAAATGGAGGAGAAGTAAGCTGGTGCAGTTGCAAGCAAAGCATCGTGGCGGGATCTACATGTGAAGCGGAGTACATGGCAGCCTCGGAGGCAGCACAAGAAGCAGTCTGGATGAAGAAGTTCATTACCGACCTAGGGGTGATTCCCAATGCGTCGGGCCCGATGACTCTCTTCTGTGACAACACTGCAGCTATTTCCCTTGCGAAGGATCCCAGGTTTCACAGGAAGACCAGGCATATCAAGCGTCGCTTCAACTCCATTCGTGAAAGTGTTCAAAATGGAGACATAGATATTTGTAAAGTACATACAGACCTGAATGTAGCAGATTCGTTGACTAAACCTCTCCCTAGGGCAAAACATGATCAACACCAGGACGCAATGGGTGTTCGATTCATCACAATGTAACTAGATTATTGACTCTAGTGCAAGTGGGAGACTGTTGGAAATATGCCCTAGAGGCAATAATAAATGGTTATTATTATATTTCTTTGTTCATGATAATTGTCTATTATTCATGCTATAATTGTATTGTCCGGAAATCGTAATACATGTGTGAATACATAGACCACAACATGTCCCTAGTAAGCCTCTAGTTGACTAGCTCGTTGATCGACAGATAGTCATGGTTTCCTGACTATGGACATTGGATGTCATTGATAACGGGATCACATCATTAGGAGAATGATGTGATGGACAGGACCCAATCCTAAGCATAGCATAAAAGATCGTGTAGTTTCATTTGCTAGAGCTTTTCCAATGTCAAGTATCTTTTCCTTAGACCATGAGATCATGCAACTCCCGGATACCGTAGGAGTGCTTTGGGTGTGCCAAACGTCACAACGTAACTGGGTGACTATAAAGGTGCACTACGGGTATCTCCAAAAGTGTCTGTTGGGTTGGCACGGATCGAGACTGGGATTTGTCACTCCGTGTGACGGAGAGGTATCTCTGGGCCCACTCGGTAATGCATCATCATAATGAGCTCTATGTGACTAAGGCGTTAGTCACGGGATCATGCATTGCGGTACGAGTAAAGAGACTTGCCGGTAACGAGATTGAACAAGGTATTGGGATACCGACGATCGAATCTCGGGCAAGTAACATACCGATTGACAAAGGGAATTGCATACGGGATTGATTGAATCCTCGACACCGTGGTTCATCCGATGAGATCATCGTGGAACATGTGGGAGCCAACATGGGTATCCAGATCCCGCTGTTGGTTATTAACCGAAGAGGCGTCTCGGTCATGTCTGCATGTCTCCCGAACCCGTAGGGTCTACACACTTAAGGTTCGGTGACGCTAGGGTTGTAGAGATATGTGTATGCGGAAACCCGAAAGTTGTTCGGAGTCCCGGATGAGATCCCGGACGTCACGAGAGGTTCCGGAATGGTCCGGAGGTGAAGAATTATATATAGGAAGTCAAGTTTCGGCCACCGGGAAAGTTTCGGGGGTTACCGGTATTGTACCGGGACCACCGGAAGGGTCCCGGGGGTCCACCGGGTGGGTCCACCTATCCCGGAGGGCCCCATGGGCTGAAAGTGGAAGGGAACCAGCCCCTAGTGGGCTGGGCGCCCCCCCATGGGCCTCCCCCCATGCGCCTAGGGTTGGGAACCCTAGGGTGGGGGGACTTCCCCCTTGCCTTGGGGGGCAAGGCAACCCTTTCCCCCCTTTGGCCGCCGCCCCCCCACCCTAGATGGGATCTGGCCGGCGCCCCCCCTCCCAGGGGGCCTATATAAAGGGGGAGGGAGGGAGGGCAGGAACGTTACAGCCTTGGGCGCCTCCCTCCTCCCCTGCAACACCTCTCTCTCTCTCGCAGAAGCTCGGCGAAGCCCTGCCGGAGACCCGCTACATCCACCACCACGCCGTCGTGCTGCTGGATCTCCATCAACCTCTCCTTCCCCCTTGCTGGATCAAGAAGGAGGAGACGTCGCTGCACCGTACGTGTGTTGAACGCGGAGGTGCCGTCCGTTCGGCACTCGGTCATCGGTGATTTGGATCACGGCGAGTACAACTCCGTCATCCACGTTCATTGGAACGCTTCCGCTCGCGATCTACAAGGGTATGTAGATGCACTCCTTTCCCCTCGTTGCTAGTGGACTCCATAGATGCATCTTGGTGAGCGTAGGAAAATTTTAAATTATGCTACGATTCCCAACCGGGTTCAGCCCGAACCACTCCTCCGGATGGGCAACGCCGTTGTCGTCCACCTGAGGAGCGAAGGCGCTGGTGTCGGTGTAGTCGGCGATCGCCGAAGCCCGCCGGATGATAGCCGGCCGCGCCGGCTCCAGCTCCGTGTCGGCCTCCTGCCGCCAGGTGGCCAGCTGGTCCAGACTCAGCTCGGGATACCAGGCCTTGGCGAACTCCAGCGCCCGCCTGGTGCCGGACCGAGCCGCCGAAGCCTTCCAGGCCTCGAAGCGGCCGACCGCCACCTCCAGCCAGTCGGCAGTCCGACTGGGGGTGCGGGGAATCACTTCACCAGGCCAGAGAGCGGCCAACACATGTGCCCCAACACGTTGAAGCCGGCGGAGCAGGCGATGAGCCGGCTGGAAGCGGGCCTGGATCGCCAAGAGCTGCTCCTCCAGCGACCGACGAGCGTTTGGTGCGATCTCGGTGCCAGCCTGCCTTTGTGCCTCGCGGTGGGCCTCGACGACCTGGTTGGCAGCGGTAGAGTAGCCAGGGAAGTACTCTGCGCAAGGAAGAAAGAGAAAGAAGAGAAAAACACCAAGTCAGAAAATGAGCTAAAACGGCAAGCGGCAAGCAAGGACGAAGAGGAAGGCGGCCTACCGTCAACCAAGTCTTCGATCTGGCCATAGCTGTTGATCAGCGTCTGCTTCGCTTCGGCCCAGCTGGCCGCCTCTGTCTCATACTCGGCTTGGAGGGCGGCCTCGTTGTCCCGCACCGCCTTAAGGGCCGCCTTGTGGCTCTCCTCCTGGTCGGCCAACCACTTGGACAGGCGGACACGCTCCTGTGCCAAGGCGGCAAACTCGGCCTCCTTAGCGCGGAGGGCGGCCTGAGTCCCGCCCAGCTGCTCCCTTAGACTAGCGTTGGCCGCTGCAGGGATGGCAGAAAAGAAAGAAGCAATAAGGAAGAAGTCGTCAAGGAAGATCCGACCCGACTGCTCAGCAGTCGGACCGAATCTCGGGGACTACACCCAGTGGGTGCGCTGACGCGCCCCCACATGAGATAAAAGAGGAAGCACTTACCCCGGCTCTCAGATAGGTCAGCAGTCTTCTGGGTCAGCTCCCGAGCCTGGGAGTTGAAGGCAGCCACGCGGAGGTTGTGGTAGTCCTGCAAGTCAGGCAGAGGAGCGAACGAGAACAAGAATAGCAAAACAAGGCCCGCTAGGAAGTTCCAAGCCGCCTGCTCAGCGGCCGACTCGGAACTCGGGGACTACACCCAGTGGGTGCGCTGACGCGCCCCCACGGAAGAAAGCAAGATCAAAAAAGCAAAGACAAGAAGACTAACCCGAATGGCCGCCCGCGTCGCAAGGAACTCGTCATTATATTTCCTCAGCGCCGCAGCCTGGGCTTGAAGCCGGTTCCGGACTTCCTGCGCGGCCACGTTCACCACAGCCATCCCTCCACCCGGCGTCCACCCCGAGCTGGCGCTGGCCGCCTCCATGTCCTGGGCCGACGAGCTCGAGCCCGCGGCCTTCTGTGGCTCCGATGCAGCCTTCCCCGCGCGCTGGCGCGACGGCGTCTGGACCACCAGATCTGCCCTCGCGGCCGGCTCGCCCCCGGCCGATTGCGCAGGCGGAAAGTTAGGCCGGCCGCCTTGGGTCGTCCCAGTCGGCGGGGCCGGTGCTGCCTCCCTCTCCGGGACGACGACGTCGTCCTCCCTCTCCAATCCCGGCTGGTCACCGCCGGCTTCTTCTGGTGGGGGCTCTGGGGCCTCAGGCGCCGTGACGCGCAGAGGAGTGACAAGCAAGGCCCCCTCCGCCATCGCCGCGGCCGCAGCCTCCGCTTGGGCCTTGGCCGCTGCATCGACGCGCGCCTTCACGGCCTCCTCCTCCTGCGCCGCCTTGGCGGCCGCCCTCAACTCCTCCGCCTCCCGCTCCTCCCGCGCCTCCCACGCGTTTTGCTCCGTCGCCGCCTGAAGCTCGGCACGGGGGTCCACGCGGCGAGTGGTGCTCCCGGATCCTCCCGGCGATCGAATGACGGACGCGGCAGCAACCCGCTCGAGCGACAGTGGAGCCCTGATTTTTTGAGAAAGGACAAGGATTCAGGAACTACCAGAGAAAAGAAGAAAGAATACACGAAGGAGTATACACTTACGCCGACACCGTCTGCGGCTGCTTCACCGTCTTGCGGAAGCGGGCTGCCTTCGCGGCCGCCTCATCCCGCCTGGTCGCCGCTGCCCCGCCCTTGGGCTTCTTCGGCCGACTGCCGAACAAGCTCGACGCGGCACGACGCTTCTGCCCGCCGCCCCGAGCAGGCGGCATGGCGGAGGAACCCGCGCCGTGGCCAGACGCCGGCTGGCGGCGTGGGACGACTTCCGCCTCGTCGTCATCCGGCCAGTCGTCGAAGCTGACTCCAAGCCCGGAGCCGCCTGCCTCGCCGCCGGCTTGGCCGCCACCTGCCTCCGTGTTGTCATCCATGGCGGCCGCCCCCAAGTCGGGGTCCTCCAGGTCGTGCTCCGTCCGGTCGGGGAGGAATCGGCGCTCCGCCTCCGACCCGCCTACAGGCCGAAGGAGAGGGCTCTGCCGAGACGTGCCGACTGGTTAGAGTCGGCCAAAAGGAAATCGGCGACAAAACTAAGAGAAGAAAGGGAAAAAGAGAACATACCGTGGGCGGCGGATGTGCCCGGGAATATGGCTACTTGCCAAACTGCCATTCTGCGGAAAGCTTGCAGTTCGCAAGGTAATTCACCATCTGGGCCACCTCGTTGTGTGGCATGTCCTTGGTGCACATCCGACTCGGATCGAGCTGGCCGCTCATCTGACAGATCAGGTGAGGGCGCCTCTGAAGCGGAAGCACCCGGCGCGCGACGAAGGCGGCCAGCAAGTCAGACCCAGTCAGGCCCTCCGACTGGATCATCACCCGCAGTCGGGCGACGGCCGCGGCTCCAGCCGGCGTCAGCGTCACGGCCCGATAGGACCACTGGGGCCGCCTACCCGCCGGCGGGCCGGCTACATAAGTCGGCAAATTGACGTAGTCGCCTTGCGGGGCGACGTTCTTCACGTAGAAGTATGACTTCTGCCAGAGCTTCACCGACTGGATTAGCGTGATGACGGGGAAGGGGTTGTCGGCTGCCACCCTCCGCATCGCGATGAAGGCACCACTCTGGGCCGGCACGCCCTGCATACGCGTGCCCAGCTTGCACTGGAAGAACTCCCCCAGAGCTCGAGGGTGGGGAGAACGCCAAGATAGCCTTCGCATAAGGTGACGAAGGCGGACAGCAGCACCACCGTGTTCGGGGTGAGGTGGTGCGGCTGGAGTTGATAGAATTCGAGGAAGGAACGGAAGAAAGCACTCGCTGGCAAGCCGATGCCGCGCAGGAAATGCGAGCGGAAGACCACCCGCTCGCCTTCCTCCGGCTCCGGCGTGATCTCCTTCTCAGGCGCGAGACGGACCCGCACCTTATCCGCGCCAGGCAGCCGCCGCGTCTTGCGGAGGAACTCGACGTGGTCCATATGGACGTTGGAGCCGTCCCAGTCCCCGCCGTACTGCATGGCGGCGTGAGGCCGGCAAGAATGAGTGCGGCGGCGGGGAAAAGAATGGTGGGACGGCGCAGCGGCGAGGCGCTGCTGTGAGGGAAAGCAGGAGGAAGAAGATGGCGGAGAGGAGAGGAGCGTGCGAGCGTCTGCCGCTTCCCCTCCTCCCCCTACTTATAGCCTCGTGCGGCGAAGCCGAGGAGGCGAGGCGTGGGGTGGGACGTGGGATTAACTGCACCCACTCCCCCACGTCCCGCGATTACTGCGCCCTAAAGACGTGCGGAAACCGCCGCTCGAAGACGTGCGGACGGCTTTGGGCCGCAAAGAATCCGCGCCTGGCCCTAGGCATAGGAGTGGTGGGCCCTTGGCCTGCGGCGGCGTCTTGTCACGCGCGTGGGTTGGCAGGCTCTCTTCAGCTAGGGGATGCCACGTGGTTCGCAGGCGGCGAGCGGCCGGCCCGCAGCCCGGCGCACGCGCCAACAGACTCCCGCCTTCCGACTTTAAAAATTTCGCCAAGACGGCACGCCCAACCGGAGCCGGCTCCCAGCTGTTGGCTCGTCAAGACAAGAAGCTGCCCGAGCTTCTCGACCTCCACTCAACCTCGAAGCCCAATCAGCTTCGGGGACTACTGTTGGAGTAAATGGCCACGGGTAGCCTAACAGACTCCCCCTGGCTCTTCGAAAATTTATTAGGCCATTCGAGCCTTCAAGCATACAAAGCATAGGGCCGCCTTCCCCCGGCCGGCTATCCCCAGGGCCGACTCCCAGAAGGCGACCCAGTCTCAGAAAACCTCCCCCAAGAAAGATACGAGATAGCCGACTCTAGGAAGCTGGTCCCAAGAGGACCGACTCCCAGAAGCCGGCCAAGACTGCACCCACTAAGACTGTACCCACATAACGGTGATAGGATGGGGCGTGGCCGTAGTACAGCCCACTACCCCCGAATCCCGGAACAGGCATGGCCACAGGGCGCCGTACGGGCCAGCCATCCCCCGTCCGGCGCGGCACTGTAGCCATGTTGGCCCCGATGTCACCCATGACAGGTGCCAGAATGGCTCGCGGGCGGCAGGCCCCTTTGCCAGGGAGACATCTGGAGACGGCCCGGCCTCCTCTAGTCGGCCAGGGATGTGGCCGGCTCCCAACAGCCGGCTACCTCCCTCCCTCGAAGCATGCGCCCTATTAAGGAGACAAGACGAGGTAAGGCTAGAGTGAGAGCTTGCAAGGCGGCGACACTGTAGCCATGCTTACCTCGACAAAGCCCTCGTCATCAGAGGCGAGGCAACAGTAACCAGCCGCCGACAAAGCCCCCATGCGGTGGGGCCGGCGTGCCGGCCAAGAAGCCGGCAGCCGGCGGGACCCACCAGTCGGCGGGCCCCAATGACCGGCGGAGAAGCCGGCAAGCATAGACACTAATGGCTGGGACCCGCGCCTAGCCGGATTACCATTGTACCCCTGGGGGGTAGGCCTATATAAACCCCTCGGGACACCCATGCAAAGGGTTGGTCTCATAGAATTACACACACCACGAAGAGAGAAAAGGAGAGCTAGCCTTGCCCTTCTTCTCCCTCTAACCCGACAGCTCAAGGAGCACTTGTAGCTACTTGTCTTGATCTAGTGATCATGCGGAGACCCCGCAGAGCAGGACTAGGGGTGTTATCTCCACGGAGAGCCCCGAACCTGGGTAAGATTCGCCGGCGTGCATGTCTTCGCCTCATCCCGTTTCCAGGCACTGGCGACGTCTTACTGGCTCCCACAATGATAAGCCACCCGTTGGCATATGTCGCACCTACCACCCGATAGAAATACTTTATACATGAAAGTTGCTCAGAACGACGAGACGAATCTGAATACGCAGCCTGTTTTTCCGCCACACACCCCTAGCATATCGAACATGCAAATTTCCCCCTCCGTTTCATCTGCCCGAAAACGCGAAACACCGGGGATACTTTCCCGGATGTTATCCCTCTTCATCTATATCACCGAGCACTGCGTTAGGGCACACCTAGCACCGCGGATTGTCTTGTCATGCACCGTCATGCTTATGTTTGCATTATATTTATTGTTTCTTCCCTCTCTTCTCTTGTTAGACACCGAGACCGACGCCGCTGCTACCCAGTACGACTACGGTGTTGATGACCCCTCCTTCTCGGCTGAGCTTCCAGGCAAGCCCCCCCGATCCCCAGATATCGCCTATTCCTTCTCTCTATTGCTTGCATTAGAGTAGTGTAGCATGTTACTGCTTTCGGTTAATCCTATTCTGCTGCATAGTCTGTCATTGTTGCTACAGTTGTTACCTTTACCTGCTATCCTAATGCTTAGTATAGGATGCTAGTGTTCAATCAGTGGCCCTCACTCTTGTCGGTCTGCCATGCTATACTACTGGGTCGTGATCACTTCGGGAGGTGATCACGGGCATATATACTTTATATTGTTACATTACTTATGATATTGTTCGGAGATGGGGGCTGAAGGGGCAGGTGGCTCCATCCCGGTAGAGGTGGGCCTGGGTTCCCGATGGCCTCCGACTGTTACTTTGTGGCGGAGCGGCAGGGCAGGTTGAGACCACCTAGGAGAGAGGTGGGCCTGGCCCTAGTCGACATTCACGGATACTTAACGCGCTTAATGAGATCTTGGTATTTGATCTGATTCTGGCCACTGGCCTATACGCACTAACCAACTACGCGGGAACAGTTATGGGCACTCGACGTTATGGTATCAGCCGAAGCCTTCTTGACATCAGCGAGTGAGCAGCGCGCGTCGGGTTGAACCGCCTAACGCAACTTCCTTTGTAATGGAGGTTGCTAGGTCTGCTCACCGGCCGCGTTCGCAACATGCAGGTGTGCAATGGGCGATAGGCCCAGACCCCTGCGCGCATAGGATTTAGACCGGCGTGCTGACCTCTCTGTTGTGCCTAGGTGGGGCTGCGTCGTGTTGATCTTCCGAGGCCGGGCATGACCCAGGAAAGTGTGTCCAGCCAAAGGGGATCAAGCGTGTTGGGTTATGTGGTGCACCCCTGCAGGGAAGTTTATCTATTGAATAGCAGTGTCCCTCGGTAAAAGGACGACCCAGAGTTGTACCTTGACCTTATGACAACTAGAACCAGATACTTAATAAAACACACCCTTACAAGTGCCAGATATAACCCGGTGATCGCTCTCACACAGGGCGACGAGGGGAGGATCGCCGGGTAGGATTATGCTATGCGATGCTACTTGGTGAACTTACCATCTAATCTCTTCTACTTGCTGCAAGATGGAGGCTGCCAGAAGCGTAGTCTTCGACAGGATTAGCTATCCCCCTCTTATTCTAGCATTCTGCAGTTCAGTCCACTGATATGGCCCTTTACACATATACCCATGCATATGTAGTGTAGCTCCTTGCTTGCGAGTACTTCGGATGAGTACTCACGGTTGCTTTCTCCCTCTTTCCGCCTTTCCTTTCTTCTGGTTGTCGCAACCAGATGCTGGAGCCCAGGAGCTAGACGCCACTGTCGACGACGACTCCTACTACACCGGAGGTGCCTACTACTACGTGCAGGTCGCTGACGACAACCAGGAGCAGTTTAGGAGGATCCCAGGCAGCAGGCCTACGCCTCTTTCGATCTGTATCCCAGTTTGTGCTAGCCTTCTTAAGGCATACTTGTTTAACTTATGTCTGTACTCAGATATTGTTGCTTCCGCTGACTCGTCTATGATCGAGTACTTGTATTCGAGCCCTCGAGGCCCCTGGCTTGTATTATGATGCTTGTATGACTTAATTATGTTTTTAGAGTTGTGTTGTGATATCTTACCATGAGTCCTTGATCTTGATCGTGCACGTTTGCGTGCATGATTAGTGTACGATTGAATCGGGGGCGTCACAGATCGCCTCCAGCGATGAAGGCGAGGACGAGGAGGGCGAGGATGGTGAAGACGGCACGCCGGAGGATAGAGTGGACGGCCAGCCTCAGCTCGACCGTGCCTCAAGCAACGAGCCGCGTGCCAGTGCGTTGACTGCTGCTGATGGCGATCAAGCCAAGACTCGTCAGGCGGCCACACCACCAGCCGGCGCCGCTGACTCCACCAGCCTGCCTGACCCGTCTGCTGCTCCTTTGGCCTAGGCGGCCAACTTTTATCTTAACTTTCCCTGCTTTCGTAGTCTCGCGAACAAACTTTGTTAAATTTGCGCAGTTCCACCCGCTGGGGTGTATTCAAACTCTGTTGAATGCTGGCCAAGGGCCTTTTGCTATGTAAATAACTTTTGCTGAGTTCCAACTTATCTCGTTTTTCTGCTCTTTTGGCTTTCTCCTTTGCCGCCTTCCCTTGGCTGTCGTCTTGCCAGCCAGGCAGCCGCTCTGCGGTCTGTGGCTAGGTCAAGTACTTGGCCGTTTTGGAAGGCAAGTACTTTGGCCGTTTAGAACGTAGCAAGTACTTTGGCTCGGCAGCCGGTCGGTGAGGCGAGGAGCCGGCTTGGCCTATTTGAGTGCTTTTGGTCCTTAGACATTTTCCATGTGGGCACCCTTTCCTGCCTTTAACTCTTGCCAGCCGGACAGGTGCTCTGTGAACTGCGGCTTATGGCAAGAGAGGTCTTAGATGCCGGCACATTACTTGTCTGACTGCAAGTAGCATCGACATAGTACAAGGCGGCAAGCCTCCGTGCCGCCTAGTCGAACCCGGTGCCAGGCAGAATAATGAAGTAACACATTCATAGGCATAGAACTTATCATATATATAAAAAGGGTAGCCTCTGAGTGCTCCTCGAGGGACCCGATGTCTTAGCGCTTAATACAAAAGGTAGCATGGTACATACTGCATCAACTGTAAAATCTTCAGAGGAGGTTTGCATTCCATGGACGCTCCGATTCCTTGCCAGAGTCGTCTCTCTTGCGTGCTCTGGGCTTCTGTGCATCGATGAGGTAGTAGGAGTCATTGCCCAATGCTTTGCTGATGATGAAGGGGCCTTCCCAAGGGGCCGAGAGCTTGTGCTGGCCGGCTGTTCGCTGGATCAGCCGGAGCACAAGGTCTCCCTCTTGGAAGGATCTTGGCTTGACCTTCCGACTGTGGTATCGGCAGGCTCTGCTGGTAGATGGCGGACTGGCTGAGTACCAACAGCCGGCCCTCTTCTAGCAGATCGACGTCGTCTTCTCGTGCTTCCTTCGCCTCCGCTTCCGTGTACATGGTGACGCAAGGTGAGTCGAACTCGACGTCAGTTGGGATGACAGCCTCGGCCCCGTACACAAAGAAGAAAGGAGTGAAGCCGATTGACTTGTTCGGAGTGCTGCACAGGCTCCAGAGGATGGCCGGCAGCTCGTCGATCCAACAGCCGGTCGAGCGCTCTAGAGGCTCGACCAGTCGGGGCTTGATGCCGGACAAGATGAGGTCGTTTGACTGCGGATGGGCAACGGACGCTAAGTCCAGTCAGATGCCCTGCGTCGCACAGAAACGGGCCAAGGCGCCTTTGGCAAAGTTTGTGCTATTGTCAGTGACGATGCTATGTGGTACACCGTACCGGACGGTGATATCTGCGATGAAGGTCACAGCAGTCGGACCGTTCAACTTCTTGATTGGCTTTGCTTCAATCCACTTGGTGAATTTGTCCACGGCGACAAGCAGATGGGTCATGCCGCCGTGTGCTCTCTTAAATGGTCCCACCATGTCCAGCCCCCACACGGCAAAGGGCCAAGTGAGGGGGATGGTCTTGAGTGCAAAAGCCGGCAGGTTGCTTGGAGCTGAATTTCTGGCACCCCTTGCAATGCTTGACCAGATCCTTGGCGTCCTCCAGACCAGTCGGCCAGAAGAAACCATGGCGGAAGGCTTTGGCGACAAGGGACATGGAGGCCGCGTGGTGGCCGAACTCGCCTTGGTGGATATCTTTGAGGATTGCTTGGCCCTTCTCTGGTTCTATGCGGCGCTGGAAGACCCCGGTCATGCTGCGTCTGACAAGCTCTCTGTTTACTATCGTGTAGGCTCCTGCTCGGTGCTGCACTTGCCGGGCCAAGATCTCATCAGCCGGCAGCTCTCTATTCACCAGAAATTTGAGGATGGGATGCACCCATGATGGTGCTTCGAATTCATGTAGTGATATCACGCCCAGTTGTACCAGAGTGGTTGGGTTGGGAGGCGGCGGGTTGGAGTCGGCCGCCGCTTGCTGTGCTGTTGAAGTCCCCGGGCCGACTGCTGCAGCCCCCGGGCCGGGTGCGACTACTGCAGTCCCCGAGCCGCTTAGAGAAGTCCCCGGGCCAACTACTGCAGCCCCCGCGCCACCTGCCGAAGTCCCCAGGCCGGCTGTCGCAGCCCCTGAGACGGATCCAACTGTTTCAGGAGCAGCCGGCACGAAGATGGACTCAAATTCTGGAGAAGGCTTGATTGACGGCTTGCGGAGGCACTAAAGGGAAACGCGGGCTGGTATTGCTTGACGGGTGGAGCAGATCCGTGCTAGGGCATCGGCTTGCTCGTTGTCGTTCCGTGGCACGTGAAGGAACTCGCACCCCTCAAAATATCCGCTGAGTTGCTGGAGGAGGAAATGATAACTCGCCATATTTGCGTCCTTGGCGTCCCAGTCACCAGACGACTGTTGGACCACCAAGTCTGAGTCACCGTAGCACAGGATCCGGCGAATGCTAAGTTCTTTGGCCAGCCGGAGTCCGTGTACAAGCGCCTCATACTCGGCGACATTGTTGGAGGCGGCAAAGTGGATTTGCAATGTGTATCTGAGCTTGTTGCCTTTGGGAGTGGTAAGGACAATGCCGGCTCCCAAGCCAGTGCGCACCTTCGAGCCATCAAAGTGCATCCGCCAATGAGTGGAGTCCGGAGCTGGCGGCATGTACTGGGTCTCGGCCCAGTCAACGAGGAAGTCGGCCAGTGCTTGGGACTTGATGGCGGTGCGTGGCTGATAAAAGATGGTGTAAGGGGCCAGCTCGATGGCCCATTTGGCCACCCGGCCTGATGCATCTCTGTTGCATATGATCTCGGCCAGCAGGGTAGTGCATACAACCGTGATTGGGTGCTCTTGAAAGTATGGCTTGAGCTTCCTGGTGGCAAAGTGCACGCGGTAGCACATCTTCTAGTAGTGGGGGTAGTTGTGCTTGGAGGCTGACAGCACCTTGCTCAAGTAATACACAGGCCTCTGGACCGGCAGTGCCTTGCTAACTTCTTTGTGTTCTACCACCATGACTGTGCTGACCACCCGGCTGGTGGCGGCGATGTAGAGGAGCATAGGCTCCTTAGCAGTCGGAGCGGCCAGAACAGGCGGCGTGGTCAACATCTTCTTGAGCTGGAGGAAAGCCTCGTCCGCCTTGTCATTCCACTCGAAGTGCGTGGTTTTCTTCATGAGCTGGTACAGGGGAAGAGCCTTCTCGCCCAGCCGACTGATGAAGCGGTTGATGGATGCCAAGCAGCCGGTGAACTTCTGGATGTCTCGCAGTCGGGTGGGTCTCTCCATCCTCTCGATGGCTTTGATCTTCACAGGGTTGCACTCAATTCCGCGCTCTGAGACCAGGAAGCCAATGAGTTGGCCGGCTGGTACTCAAAGACGCATTTCTCTGGGTTGAGCTTGATCTGAAACCGGCGCAGATTTTCAAAAGTTTCCTTGAGATCTTCCAAGAGGGTACCGCGCTTCTCCGTCTTCACCACAATATCGTCTACATAGACGTGGGCATTTATGCCGAGTTGCTTGAGGAGGCACTTCTGCATGCAACACTGGAACGTGGCACCGACATTTCTCAAGACGAATGTCATGGTCAGGTAGCAGAAGGCTCCGAATGGTGTGATGAAGGCGGTCTTCAGGCGGTCTGCCGGGCTCAATTTGATCTGGTGGTAACGTGAGTAGGCATCCAAAAAACTCAACAGCTCGCATCCGGCTGTGGAGTCTATCACTTGGTCAATCCGAGGCAAAGCAAACGAATCCTTGCACTACAAAAAAAAGACACATCCGTGACATTTTGGGCAGAACGAAAAATTTTCTGTCATACATATGACACTTCTATGACGATAATTGTGACAAAACCCGGTATCATCATAGATGTGGTGGGCTCCTACTTCTATGACAAAAAATCATGACAGAAAATGGGCTTTTCGTCCTGGGCGGTCCAGAGACGCAGCTGCATGACATTCTTTGGGCCGTCCATGACGGAAAAAACCGTGGTAGAAGCGAGGGTGAGGAAAATTTCGGGGAGTTCCCGGTTACGGTGGGAGGTCGGGGGCCGAGCGATGCGCGTTTCTCTCGTACACGTACGCGCGTGTGTGCGAGGCATTGGCTCTAACTGAACCCGAGCAAGGCGTTGGGCTCTAACTGAACCCGAGCAATTGCACTGCAGGCTACGCGTTACTGAACCCGAGCGATTGATCGATGGCTGTTAACTGAACCCGATCGAGCGATTCCTTCGCTACTGCTGCTAACTGAAGCCGATCGATGCTGCCTCTGGGATGAACAGTGAGCGTTGCGGGGGGGTTTGGATGAACAGTGAGCGGTGGCGTTGCCTTTGGATGAACAGGACCCCGTGGTGTGGTGGAGGGCTGGATGAACAGTAGATGGTGGAGGGGTGCCCGTGGAGGGGTGGTTGAACAGGACCCCTTGGTGTGGAGGGCTGGATGAACAGTAGACGATGGAGGGGTGCCCGTGGAGGGGTGGTTGAACAGTAGCCTGTGGAGGGGTGGTTGAACAGGAGCCCGTGGAGAGCGCTGGTTGAACAGTAGCCGGTGGAGTAGCGCGTGGTGGAGGCTGGATGAACAGGAGCCCGTGGATGAACAGTCTCAGGTGGAGGCTGGAGGAGGCCGACGGTGGATGAACAGTAGCCCGTGGAGGCGGGAGGGGGTCGACGGTGGAGATGAACAGTGTCCCGTGGAGTCCCGTTTTGCGGTACGCCACACCCGTCCCGATGAACAGGAACCCCGTTTCGACCGTAGCGCTCCAACACAAGTCCGTTTCCTCCATTTTGCGGTACGCCACACCCCTCCCGATCAACAGGACCCCCGTTTCGACCGTAGGAGGTCCGTTTCCTCCGTTTTGCGGTACGCCAGACCCCTCCCGATGAACAGGATCCCGTTTCAAACGTGGCCGGTCGAACACAAGGCCGTTTCCTCTGTTCTGCGGTACGCCAGGCCTCGTTTCCATCGGTTGTTCCGTCCAAGCCCTCCCGATGAACACGACGACGCATTCCGTTCCGACCCAGCCGGTTGGCTCCCCATGAACACGATAACGACGCTGTTTCTTCGTTCCGACCCAGCCATGTACACGAGCCCTGGCCGTACGTATGCGCGAGTAGGCGTTCGAGACCCTGCCCGTATGTACGTACGTGGCCGTATTTTCTTTCTTGCACACTGGCCGCTGTACGTACGTGTACATGCTACGTGCGCGCCTCTACTATGACACGTGCGCGCCTCTACATCGACCAGTATGTACGTACACGTTCGCGACCAGAATGACAATGCTACGTACGCTTTGACCAGGTGGGTCCCGACTGTCAGGCACTTCCTTGCCTGCGAGGATGTAGCTGGTGGGTCCCAGCAGTCAGGGGTGAATCATTTTTTTTGCCCGGACGCACTTCCTTGCGTGCGAAGATGTAGCTGGTGGGTCCCCGCAGTCAGGGGGAAACGTTTTTTTCACAAATACGATGGCCCGTCCGGTGGGTCCCCGCTGTCAGGTGGAGGAATAGTTATTTTCCGCGTAATAAGGAGGCACTTCCTTGCTGCAGCTGTGGACCCAGCTGTCAGCCTCTCCATGTACAGTCCACGTCCGATTGAAGCCGTTCCTTGACCACGTTGACCACACCGCGCCGAGAGCACCAAGGCGGTGGACGACGGCGAGGCCTAGGAAGGGGATGACGCGGAGCCGGGGAAGACGCGGCAGTGGAAGCCCGCGCGGAGAGGAGTACGAGGGTTCACTGGTTCGGCTGCGGTGTGAGGCTGTCGTCGCCGCAGGGCCTGGCCAGCGGTGGGAATAGTAGGGGGCGGTGAGTTCTCCGCGACAGCACAGCCGGCCACGGGATGCAGGAGCATGCGGCACGACCGACGCTGCTTTGGGCGGCTGGAGCAACAAGACCAGAGGTCGAAGAAGCACTACGGCCGTTGGATGGACATCATACGGTCACTAGAGCTAGAATCGTGCATATTGACTAAGTTGACAAAGCCTTCCGTCCCCGTCAACTTAGTAGGCCCACAAGTCATCCTGCCACTATACTGGGTCCCAGCTAGCAGGGGGAGTATTCATTTTTTGTGCGTAATAAGGACGCACTTCCTTGCGTGCGAAGATATAGCTGGTGCGTCCGAGCTGTCAGCGGCGGTAACGTTTTTTTCGCGAAATACAGAGGCCCTTTCGGTGGTTCCCAGATGTCAGGTGGAGGAATCATTATTTTGCGCGTAATAAGGAGGCATTTCCTTGCGTGCGGCCGTGGGCCCAGCTGTCAGCCTCTCCACGTACAGTCCACTTCAGATGCATGTCGGTCGCTGACCAGGCCGCGCCGGGAGCACCAGGGCGGTGGACGACGGCGAGGCCTAGGAAGGGAACGACACGGAGGCAGGGAAGACTCGGCAGTTGTTTCCCACGCGGAGGGGGGGTACGGCTATATGAGGGTTTACTGGTTCGTCTGCCATCGCTGGGGAATAACAACAGGTGTGGGTGAGTAGAGGGATGGCTAGGCCAGCTATGGGAGTATGGTGGGGCGGTGAAGCCTGCGCGGCAGCACAGCCGAGCGCGGGGAGGAGGGAGCAGGCAGTCCCGCCGGCGCTTGTTTGAGCGGCTAGAGCAGGAAGAGCAGAGATTGAAGAAGCACGATGGCCGTTGGATGGACATCCAACAGTCATTGCTTGTGCGTCAACCTTTTTTTTAGGAAAGCCTCAAATCTGTGGAAAACAGCATACAACCCATCTGCCATTATTTCTAAAAATTTACAGCCCATTGCTAATTCTGAAGGTTTTTTTGGAGCCCATATTGTTTTTGTTAGCATTACAACCCATATTGTGGCCACAGTTAAAAAATTATACGAAATGTTGCATATTTCGGTGCGGTCCGAACTGTTTTTAATCCCAAAATTTCAAGTCACATTCAAACTGATTTTAAAAATAAATGTATATCAATATAAAATCCAACAAATTGTCCACACATAAACACTAATGCAATTTAAAATCTTGAAATGAAAAAAAGAAATTTGAAAGTAATTGCCGGTTTGATGTGTTTTAAAAATGTACAACCCATTTCTCATTACTGATAGGCCATTTTCTCGTCCAGCCGAATGAAGCTCTCCTCATCTTGAAAGATTTGCAGCCCAATAGGCCTGACAAAGCGACTTACTTGGCAAATCACAAAAAAACTGGGCTAGCCATTTTCAGAAAGAAAAAAAACTACTGGGCTGGTCTGTGGTAAACATAAAAGAGAAGGTTGTCTAGACATGCCAGAATGCCCCGCACAGCCCAGTTGACACCCTGCTTCCGTCTCAAAAACAAATTAGATAAATGCCACAACAAATATGGCGATTCATAAAAATGCCATTGCAATTTCCAAACTTTGAAAAATGCCACTGCAATTTTTGCAAACTTTGGAAAACGCCACTGCAATTTGCAAACTTTGAAAAACGCCACTCCAGACTTCGAAAAATGCCACTGGGGATGGCATGAAATGGCATTTTTCAAAGTTTTGAAATTGCAATGGCATTTCTTAGAAACACCAGATTTGGAGTGGCATTTATCAAATTAACCCAAAACAAAAATAACTGGGCGAGCTGCTGGGTCCCTGATGTCAGCCGCTCGTTGTGCAACTCTCTCGTTTATTGACTACGTTGACAATGGCATGGGATCTAGATGTCAGAAATCCATTACGAGGAGCCATTTTTATTGGATTGAAATAAGGAGGCACTTTGCATGCGTACTGCCATGACCTTGGCGGGTCCCTGCTGTCATCCTCTCCACGTACAATCATCTCCTGGTTGCCTACGCGTCAACTTGGTAGGCCCACAAGTCAGCCTCTAAACCCGTGGAGGACAAATACAACCCATTTAAAAAAATAACGGCCCATTCCATATGTTCAAACGGAAAGTTCAACATTCAGAGCAAAGTAACAGGTCTGATCCACATACAGAGTACTGAACTTCCACGTCGACAACCATCATAGCCAAGTTAACTATCTACTTCCACTAATACTCTAGTAGCGTACAGGTACTAACTTACTCTTAGCTAACTAGACGATGCCGGCCGCCATCTGCGGTACACGCTAAACGCCGGCACCGGCGTCCTCCGCCTCGCCTTGGACTTGCCAGAGCTGCGATAGGGCACGTTGCTCGCGCGCGTTGGCTCTTTCCATGCCGACGTGGTCCACCGAAGCTTCGGCTTCTAAGCGGGAAACCCACTTGACGAGCTGGTAGTAAAAATCGGCATCGCGAACGCGTGCGTGCCCGACAGCCTCCAGGGCTATTTGCCGGGCGCCGGCCTCCACGTAGTCGGCCCACGTGCGGGCGCTCTACTCGCGACTCAGAGCGTTGGTGCGCTGCTGCTCCATGTCCCACTGGCGGTGCAAATCGGCGATACGCTGCTCATCCGCCGAGCGGTCGCGCTCCAACAACTCCTGCTCCTCCGCCAGGCGGTCGCGCTCCAACAAGTCCTCGATCTCCGCATTGCCATCTAAAGACCGATAGAATGCCTCCTCCCTCCGTTTGCCTTCCGGTGAAAAACCGAACACTAGTTCCGTCGGTGACCGCCTCCGGCCATGCCTATCGCGGACGGGCGGGGGCATGGCGGACGTGGCGACAGCGAGGATAAGTGGCGAGCAATGTCGGGCCGGTGGGGTCTTATGAGGATAGGGCGAGTTGGGTCACGGTGCCACCATAGAAGGCCGAGAAACAGTACTTATAAGCGGAAGGTAGCGCAACGGTCATCGGAATTCAATGCATAATGAAGCAGGCTTGGCTTAGCACGCCAGCTTGCCGTGGAAAACTAAAGAAACTGAAATTCTGACTGTGCCGTCCTGTCCCGTCCGTGCTGGGTCGCACGACGGCCTTACGGTCAAACGAGTGCACTCGAATCATCTCCCTCCTTGTCAATAATGATACCACGGATTTAAAAGGCCCGCAACAATTAAAGCGCATCTTTTTTCGCATCAGTTAGCTGCCTTAATTACGGTCGGCTGCATGCGGGCACTCAAAATCGCTCGCAGCCAGTACGCAGAGCAGCATGCAACGAGTCGCAGCCGAGGGCATCAATTGATGAACTTTAGCTGGGAGATAAGGCATTTTCGAACGTTTTTGCTAGCAGTTTATTCAGATTCGCATGGCATTTTCTTCAGAGCAGCATGTCAGTTTCTTCGGAGGTAGGCATTTCTATTCAAAAAACTGCCACTTCGGATCTTGCGTCGCAACTAAAACAGCCAGGAGCGCATTAGTAGGCTAGCTAGTGATTTTTCGGTAACTTGTAAACACTGAGCGAACAGATATAAGGAACTGTTAATGCATCTCAATGATTCACAGATTATATACAAATATGTAGCTCCAAAAGCAAAGATCAGCCACAACTAAAACCAACTAGTATGATTCCCATACATAAGATCAACATGTTAATGCATCTCAATGATTCACAGATCATATACAAATATGTAGCTCCAAAAGCAAAGATCTAGAAAAAACATATGTTCTTCCTACTAACATGGATGCTTCTCTTGGCCAACATTCAGTACAGACTGAGTGACAAATTTGTTTGTGAAGTCTACAATTCCTCTTGCAAACGTAAGTGGTTTCACCAACAGCTGGAACCATGGGAATGAACCACACATGATGGAGGAACATCCACTGCAATATGATTTGGTCTTCTCTTGATCACACGGCGAGACTATTTTCGGAATACAAACTTTAACTTAGGCAAAATGATGCCCATTGTATAATCAGACCAAAGCAATGAAGCACCTAGTGTTGGCCAATAAATAGTACAGTACTACTTTTCTGCAGTCCATGAAGTGACTATCCAGTCTTTCTGTGTCTATTTTCAAATGGCACTGCATGTAGTGACTATACTATTCTCTTGTGCAGTTCAACCAAATTTGCGGTCACTTTGTGTGTTTGCTAAATAGCAACGGGCAGACATCTCTGTCTGCACAAATATCAAGCAGCTAGTAAACATATACCCCACCTTGTATTTTCGGTTTAAACATGTCTCTTCCGCTTAGATCTGTCATGTTTTGCACTGGACAATTTGATACAGTCATGTTTTGACCTGGACAATTTCATACTGAATTGATTTGCTTGTTCAGAGCAGAAATATAGCACCTATTCTTCATCAGACCAAGGATATCCATGTTCGCAGTGATGGAAGAGGTGAAATCGATACAACCGAAATTGAGCATCCAGTCATTGAATCATGTCCTGCACCTCCAATGTAGGTCCACCCTGCCAATAAATTCACATGCAAACCACTAGTATTACTATCTAATGACACTACAAAAAGAGTAGCAAGATAGTAGCAAACCATGTACCTTCTTAATGAACAGCTCATAGTGCCACCAATTGGATATAAAGGTTTAGGAGAAAACATGCTCCTAATGTTGAACCAGTTGGACTTTTTGTGCAGTTCCACTAAACTCGAGCATCCCTGTTTGCATAGATATTGAAAGTGTGATTACTATAAAAGTGGCACTAGTTGAAGCATAGACTCACAAATATAAGCATTCCAATTTCTTAATGGGAAAAGGTAGCAAGACTGTTTCTAACCACCTTTTTGAAGGAATAAATAAGGCAACAGAGGCTGATGTCAGAAAGGCATATATAGTTCTTTCTGAAAGAATGATCGATTCCTGACCTTTCCTCTTCTTTTAAGCATATTTTGTGCAGTTCAACTAAAATAAAATGCCATCACCGCCTTGACAATTCAGTGACACTGTTCAAAAGGAAATGACTTCACATTACATCATGATGTCAGGTATGTAGTCGACAGGCATTAGAGACAAACTTACAGACCTCCTCTGATAACATAATGAACATTAATTTTAACAAAGGTGTGACTAGCTTTACCGGGATAATTTGAGTGAACTCTACACCCTCTGTTCCTTAATATAAGAGGTTTTTGCGGTTCAGTTTAAAGTACCCAAACGTCTACTAGTATTTAGAAAAACAGGTAGTAGTTTTCTTGAGAACATATCTGGGAAAGCTTGCCACCCTTTATTTATGTCCATACGCTAATGCAACACCATTCGAAATTTCGAATACTACAAATATACACTAATCCAGTGGCTAGTGCAATAGTAGAGTAGTTATTTTATTACAAGGTACAGTACAATGGTTTTACTAAACAGATTTCAATAAACTCTGGCACTGGAAGATTTCTATAAGAATTAACAATACAAAATGTAAAGGTAACACGTTTCAGCATTGGTATACTAGCTGTGCATGAGCATTGAACCAAATACAAAAGTCTGAAGGTAACTAGCATTATTAACTAATGACGGTATAAAAAAATTGCAAACCATGTACCTCCAAGGTAAATATCATTTCGAACTCGGGGGGACCTTAAAAATTGCTATCCCAATCTTGATAATCGATCAAACATAAAAACTTTATCGAACGAATCAAGAGAACAGCCGGAGGAGGAGGTGCCCACTCTTAACCTTTCCTCTTGTCTTCATAATTTTTTGTGAAGTTTAACCAAAATAAAATGACATCAGCGCCTTGGCATTTTGGTGACACTATACAAAAAAATTAACTTATCTCATGAAAATGAGGTATGTAATCTATAAGCATTAACAGTGCAAAAATCTAAAGGTAGTAACAAGTTTCATCGTTGGTATACTGGCTGTGCAACATCATTAGAATGCCTTAGTTGAAAAATCTTTAATACATCCACAATCAACAGCTAACCCTGAAATAATCCAGTGAAATTAAATGGCATTGCTTAAATTTATCGGTGGCATTAGACTGAGTGCGGCATTAGTTAAATGTGGCATCACTTTAGCAGTAGCATTTCTTGACTTGACTGCTGGCGTTATACTAACAGCAAAAAAGTTAGAATAAGAGCATGCGAGGCCCATTCGGACAGTGGGCGCACCAGTACAATGTACCTCCACGAACGCATAGAGTGGTGAGGGAGGTATGGTTGCCCAGAGCAACAAATATCCAAGCAGCATATGTGGATTACGTCCCATTTTTGTTATGTTTAGCCACCTTTTTCCTATGTGAGGACAACAAACCGATCGACCTGGTCATTCTCTATTGCGTTATCATGCCTTTCTACCCTTCTTCAACCAAGAGACACGAGACTCGTTCCTTAGCTACTAATTTTCCCCTTCTCAACCTAGATGCGGGTTCGATGCCTACTCTCTTGGACAGTACAGTCTCCCTTCCTTTCCTTATTCAACCCAGACATGGATTAGTCTGCATGAAGTAGGGTTTCCTTTAATAGTGCAAATTAAGGTTTTCGTCTGCGTGACCAGCAGAGCAGAGGATAGCAAATTGGGAAGATGGTGGAGTGGAAAAAGATCCACATGCAGCAACATGGCAGATGGGGCAACAGAACAAGGGTATGGTTCGAAAAGACGTAGCATACCTGAGGGTCGGCGGGAAGTGGCTTCGCTCGTGGTCATCGTCCTCCACACGCACTACGACAGCGAGCTTGGGGACGGAGGCCATCCCGCGCGGGCGCTAGGTCTGAGAGGATGGCCTTGTCGTCAGTGCGTGACCTCGCTCGCCGACAACGAGTGCGTCAACACTGCACGTCCTTTTCTTCCCCGGCGGATCTGTGACCACCGGTGAGGAGGGAGAGAGAGGCCATCTTTTTTAGATCTGGAGAGAGGGTGATAGTGTGAGAAGCAAGTGGGCAGCCCTTAGCAAGAAAGCTCTGAAGCTCCAGCCTATATATGTTTTTTATACTACTAGTACTAGAGGTGGAGTAGTGGTAGAGTAGTTTATATTTTCTCTGCAAACAATACCAGTTAGTCGTGCTTCAAACTGAACGACACGCCATTAAAAAAATAAAGTCGAGAAATAATGCGGCACCTCGGGCCAACGCGGCCAGATCGCATTTTGCACGAGAAATTACACACGATGTTTCGTTGACATGTGGTCCCGTTCCAACATGTCAGTGAGACGACGGCGAGTCCTTTTGAACAATTTCCAAAAGGACGTGTAGGCCGGGGCGCCTCTTCATGTATCGTGGAAAACTGGCAACCGTCCACCGACTCTTCGCCTTTCCCTCTCGATTTGGAACTGCTATCGCATGCTCTTCCTCCCTCCTCCATTTGCCTTCACCCTTCCTTCTGCCATTGTTCGATCGTCTTCTCCATGGAGGGAACAAGCCGGAAACGACCCCGTTATTCTTGCCCCGATCTGAAAGATGACGTGGTGGGGGAACTCATTGATTGGTGCGACGTCATCACCTCAGCTAGCATGGCAGGTTCGTTCAAGCCCATTCTCGACTCAACTAATAACATCATTACAAGAAACCCAAGGGTCCAGGAGCGGTTTGATCTCCCTTATCTTCTTTGCTATAAGCATGTTCGCATGGGCGCGGACGACGGAGGCCTCGCCTTGTGCAAGTTGATGCCGCTTGATAATGATACGTGTGATTTCAAGATGCCATCGCTTAAGGGTAAGTCCTAGGCTGGCACAAATGGAGATTGGGTGGTTTATATTGGGTACAATTGCGAGTGGGAACTTGTGAATGTGTACACTCGTCAGCGGATTCCACTTCCAAAAATCTCCGAGTGCCCTGAGGTTGAGCACACAGATGATCTACGTACGTTGAAATACGATCATGGTGACTGTCGTCTACTGAAGATAGCAATTTGTCGAGTTCCCAACCGCTCTTGGAATTACAAGAACTATCAAGTTGTTGCTATGTTCGACAAGCTTGTTGCCGTCCTTCGTGGTACGACTGGATGGATATTGCTCAAAAATCACTTTCTATACACGGATGTGTACTGTGATGCAATTGAATACGAGGATCTTGTGTTTGGTGCCACCACTCGTGGCACTGTTTTTGCATGGGATCCTCGTAGTTTCGGTACATTTGTCTTCCACCGTAATTTTAATTGTTTCATCCACATGCATGCGGGTTAGCAAGTTTCCCTTTACTAATAAACCTTCTTCTTGTGTTTCCAAGGTCCTGTGAACATTCCACCACCTATACTTGAAAAAATTTATAAGCAAGGGGGAGATGACGATGGTGATGATCACGAGCATGAGGAGGAGCAGAACTTATATACTCAGTGGCGCCTGGCAACTAATTCCGATGGATCACCTCTTCTTGTCTGTATATAGTGCACTCAGACTGTTACTACTGAGGAAGTAGGTGTTGTCTCCCATGGTCGCCCTCTCCTGGCCTATTCCAACACCCGTTGCATGGTATTCAGGATGGATACTAGTGTGCTAGCGCAAACACCTTCTCCCTGGTTCAGTATTGATAGTCTTGGAACAAACTCGCTCTTCCTTGGACCAAACTATCCAATGATGGTGAAAGGCGATCCAGCTGCTGTTGACACAACGTTACTACCATTTATGAGAAGCAACTGTATCTATAACTCGGACATTTCGGTGGTTCCCTACCCTGGTCCTAATATATGCCGCTTCAGCCTGGATGATCAGTCCTACGTTGCTCTCGATATTGACAATAGCTGGCCCTTCCCAGAGCACCTATGGTTCAAAGAAAGCGTTTCCAACGCCGAGGATTGGTTGAGTTGAAGTTCCTTTCATTGCTTGTTATTTGTTGTGTGATGAAAATTTAGTATTTGCTAGAATGTTTTGTTGGAAATAATCTATAATCCAACATGTATCATCATTGTCGTTGTGTGTTGATGACTTGTTGTATTTAATGAATGGTACATTTCAGTTGCGAATGCATGTCATAGACTCAATTTATGAATGGTTTTTGAGTCACTTCTTGGAGTGTGAGTACCGTAGTAGTATAGCCAACATCCGGTTAGTATATGAAGTTGCCACATCACATAGAGCCAACCTAATATTGGAGTATGCTAGCCCTCCACCGGCGCGCCGCTTCAAATGGCGGAGGAAGTGAGAGGTCGCGTCACCTTGTGTCTAGATCTGAGATGCCATGTGTACCAGATGAATGACTCCAAGTTCGACCACCGTGATGTTAGGTGCGAGCCCAGGAACACTGTTGGAGAGACCCCCCTCATAATTTTCCTACATTGGTCGTTTGATTCATAGGATAGAATGCTATAGGATTTTTTTCCTATGTAATCATCTTTTAATTGGCAATCTAGCATCCACTCCAACTTTTGTTTCACTTCCTTTGTTCCTACGAAGAGAGTACTTGCTCTAAATGATGTGCCGCTGCAAGAGCCGCCTATATTTATTAACCATGCTCTAAAAAGGTGGACCAGCTTTGGCTATAGTAGTACTGTACTAGGTTAGTAGGTGACCTTGCGCTTGGCTCTTCTCCTCTTCCAGAAGTTGAACAATAATGATGGTACTACAGTAGTACTTCTGGCAATCTGACACCAAATGAACTGCTGCACGTCCACCGCTTGTAAGCAAAAGTTTCTCCTCGTGCTGCGAGCCACCGCGCACGCGTTGGCGAGGGAGAAGGCGTAGTAAGCAAGCTTCTCGTCGTTCTGCGAGTTGATGGGACACATCAAAGTTATTTATTAGTACTCTTGGAGTAAACTCGCTCTTGGAGTAAACTCACTCTTCCTTGGACAAAACTATCCAATGATGGTGAAAGCCGATCCAGCTGTTGTTGACACAACGTTACTACCATTTATGAGAAGCAACTGTATCTATACGTCGGACATTTCGGTGGTTACCTACCCTGGTCGTGATATAGTAGGCCGCTTCAGCCTAGATGATCATTCCTGCGTTGGCCTCGAGATTTACAATAGCTGGCCCTTCCCAGAGAATCACTTGTGGTTCAAAGCAAGCGTTTCCAACGCCGAGGATTGGTTGACTTGAAGTTCATTTCATTGCTTGTTATTTGTTGTGTGATGAAAACTTTAGTATTTATAATCTATCCTCGTTGTTGTTGTGGGTTGATGACCTGTTTTATGTAATAAAATGATATGCATGTGATAAACTTACTAAATTTATGAATGGCTATCGAGTCGCTTCTCTGAGTGGGTGCTGCGACGAGGCAAAAAAATATTTTCCGAATACATAATTGTACGTGCATTGCAACAGGTTATCGGATGAGGCCAATCAACAATAGTACATTATAAGTACTAGCTTCACATGCTGCACTATCTCTACGTCTACATACGTAATACAACAATTTTTAAACTTGAGACCAGCCACCCATCCTCACAAAGAACACTTTTTAACCTAGCACAGACTCCAGGAAATTTGGCCACAGTGTGAGGTGGGCCATATGTTAATGTGTTCGCTGTACGTAACCAGCACCTCGAATCCTCGATACTACTACTATAAGTAGTACTAGGAGTAGTAGGGTGGCATGGGCCAGAACAAGCATTCACGTCCAGGAGTACGACACACACCACCAGCACGACTTCCATCTGACACCATATTTCTTGGAGTCCGTGCTACAGCAATCTCTTCAACCTAGTCGTTTCTCTAACTCAGCCATCGCGCGGCGGGCGAGGTGGGGGTTTGCCGATAGTCGGTTTCCTCAACTGCGGTCCCACTTGTAAGGCCAACTCCAACGCACGACCCCAAACAGACCTCTGTTTTGCCCGGATTCTGTCCGTTTGGGTAAGGCAATGGGGTCGTGTCCGGGCCATTTCTCGGATGCGGTGGTCGTGCGCCGAACGCGCGACCGCATCTCGGCCACGTACATTTTTCTTTGCAAACACATATCTTTTTTTCATCATTGATTTTTTGGTACATGGAAATACATCACCAAAATTTTGACTAGAAAAGCAAGACCAAAGAAAACAAGAACCACAAGAATACATTTTAGAAGATATCCAACTTCCATAACTGCTCCTGTAAGTTGGATTAGTGCCTTCTCGATGCATTCATTGTTGATCTGCGGAGGCTCGATCTTGCGTGCTTCTTTCTTCTTCGAGTGTAAAGAAATAGATGTGTCTAGCCTCTATTCTATCAACAAGTGCACTAGTCTCATCTCTAGCCTCTATGCTAGCTAAAAGTGCTAGAACATCTACTAAATTGTGCTCTATCAATATATCATTGTACTCTTCTTCCCAATACCAAAACTTGCATCCATTCTACACAATAAAATTTTAAGTTAGCACAACTAGTCTAATCCGAGAGCACAATCGAAGATTTGGTCGAGTTCTTCCTCCTTTTGCCGACACGTGGGACATCCAGCATCCAGGTCGTGTCATGCAAGAAAATAGAGTGGTAGGTGAAGCCACGTGATGTGCATCTTGGGTTAAACTGTAAATAGAATCTTACTACTCTTGAGTAACTCCAAAAGCGGCCACCGAAGATCTTTATTGGATTTGTTTTTCATCACCAGCACGTCGAGGTGAAAGATGTGCAGGTTCAGTGGGTCCTCTTGCGTTTTCACTGACATGTGGGACCGCATATGAGCAAACAGACGATGGGCTCCGCGCGTCTACTGGCTGGCTGAGAAGAGAGATAGAGGAGGGCCGAGCACAGACTCCAAGAAATTTGTTCTACGTACTCGATATAGTGGAGTAACCAACACCTCGATATAGTGGGGTGGCATGGGCCATAACTAGCATTCATGTCTAGCAGTACGGCACACGCCACCCACACGAGTCCCATCCGACACCAATTTTCTTGGAGTCCGTGCTAGCTACAGCCATCTCTTCTCCCTCCTGTTTTCTCAGCCATCGCGCGGTGGGCGGGGTGGGGGTTTGCCGATAGTCGGTTTGCTCAACTGCGGTCCCACTTGTAAGTGAAAATGCAACACATCACACATTCCCCCTTGAGCGGCGTGCCGGACAAACCGTGTGGGGGTGCGACATGAACACGGCAGGCTTTTTCTTTTAACTTGTAACTTGTAAATTTTGGTTCTACTCCATGGGGCGACCGATAGATAGAAATAAAAATTTTCCCTAGACTAATGAGAAGTTTGGTTCTGGCACGGTTCATGCATGGAGTACGTAGGAAAATTATGAAGTTGATGCGAAAGGTAAGATAATTACTAATAGTACCATATACTACTACATGGATTTGACGGAAAGATAAAGATACATACGGATCCATCAACGACATCCTCACGCCCTAGTGCACCGGGTCACCAACCGACGTGTGAGGAGCAGCGACGTTGGCGGCAAGCTCAACGTGCTTCTAAACAATGTCGTCCAAGGTTGCCCTGTGGTCCAAGAAGGCCAGCGTCCTATCGTCCTCCTCTTGCATGTAGTAGTCCTTGTGGACGATTTGCGCATAGACGTGGGTGATTATGTCGATGGTGTCTTGCTGCGCCAGGTGCTGCGTGGCGAGCGCGACCTCGAGGTGGACATTCTCCGGCGCGACGGCGGGCAGTCGCAGGGCCACCAGTGCGTCGAAGAGGTTGTCACCATAGAGGCTGTTGAGGGTGGCAGGCATCGCAGAGCTTGGGCGCGTGGGCTGGAGGCATACGTCAAGGTTGTCCGCGAGCTTCTTGATGACGGTGAACTTGTCGAGGAAGCCGACAAGGACCTCGTCGAACAAGGAGATGAAGCTGTCGTCCAAGCGGCCCCTCGCCCTGGCGGCCTCAAGCACTACCTGGAGACATTCCTCGGTGCCAGGATGCAGGCCGGCGTCGTGGACCATCTGGCACAGCCGGCTGATGCTCGCGCTCATCTCCTCCATGGGTCTAGCTTCTAGTCAACTGATCTTGCGATTGGAGTGATCACTCTTGCCCTTAGGTTCGTAGGTGCGTAGGATTTCGTAGATTGGACTGGTGGGAGCCTTTATATGAGAAGTGCAGACTGCGTTGAATTAACGTGCGTGTTGGCCATCTACTCCTCGCCCCTCTACTGCACCTGCCTTTGGCTGTATGACAGGTTGGCCAGCCACCCGTTGGACCCACGTGTCATACACCCAAAGGCAGGTGCAGTAAGTCAATGAAGCTGCGTCCCCCTCCGTGCCCGTGCATGCTTTCAATGACTTGAGACTACCAAACATCACATGCGGTGGTTAGTTCATTGCATGTAATCCTATTAAGTAGCAAAAAGACATTAAGTTACCTCGCCAATAGGAATAAAACAATACACCATGTATTTATTTACAGAGGGAGTATAGCCAGCATCCGGTTAGTATATGAAGTTGCCACATCACATAGAGCCAACCTAATATTGGAGTATGCTAGCCCTCCACCGGCGCGCTGCTTCAAATGGCGGAGGAAGTGAGAGGTCACGTCACCTTATGTCCAGATCTGAGATGCCACGTGTACCAGATGAATGACTCCAAGTTCGACCACCGTGATGCTAGGTGCGAGCCAAGGAACACTGTTGGAGAGACCCCCCTCATAATTTTCCTACATTGTCGACGACGAGGTGCCTATGGTGACTTCGTAAATTTCAAGATGATAGTGCCGTGCGTGTGTGCGTTCATAGGGGTGAGTGTATGCGCGTGTATATGAGCGCTTGCGTCTGTACTGTGTAAAAAAACGTAAATACGTGTCAAAAAGAGACTAGTTAGTATACTCAATATTGTGCACCTCGGAGAGGAAAACGATAGAACTAGTACGTATTTATTTATGGTGCAAATTCACTCATTTTGCTCCATATGTACTCCGTCTCGGTGTAGTCTAGTCACTTGTTGAAATCTCTAGAAGGGCAAATACTCCTTTCTGGTTTACAGGGCTATACTAGCAAGTAGTTGTACGTACTAGTACAATAGTGGGCTCACATAGCAATTTTGTCTCATGCAAAAGCCTGGCTATATGCGTGCTCCAATGTTCGCAAGTGCAACGTTCGGTTTGCGCTTGGATCTTCGCCTCTTCGAGAAGACGAACAATGATGTTACTACTACTGCTTCTACAGTGTCGAATCCACTGCTGCATGTCCGTCCACCGCGAGCGGGACGGATAGCTTGTTGTAGAAGTACTACTAAGCAAAAGCCTGTCCTCGTTTGCGAGCAACCGCGCGCATGGGTGAGGGAGAAGGCGTGTAGTAAAATCAAGCTTCTCCTCGTTGTACGAGTTGACGCGACACATCATAGCACTGGCCCCACATGCTTGCCTCTAAACTTGGCTGAAAGACCCGCAGTGTACAATATATTTGCTGCAACCTCTAACATTTACCCACCACAAATTAAAATATATGTGGACGTATGCATCATTCTGATGCAGAGGCCGGGGAGTCCCCCCCCTTTTCGAAAAAAACAAATTAAAATATATATTCCTGTCTTGACCAGATGAGCGTGCAAACTACAATCACCAGGGTGTCAGGTAGGGCCAGAAGACTATTTAAAAAAAAACTTCGAGACGGCCACATAGCATGGAGCCGACACCAACGATTTTAAGCTTACAGGCACGGTACACGCTATCCTAGACTACTCTACACATGAAACTGCCACACGAGCGTTCGGGCTGCGCTTGGCTCTTCGCCTCTTCGGGAAGTCGAACAATGATGGAGTACTACTGCACTGGAGGAGTACTACAGTACGCTTCTGGCCATCTGACACTGATTGAACTGCTGCATGTCCACCGCGTGCGGGAGGGAGAGCGTGTAGCGAAAGCTTCTCCTAGTCTTGCCAGCAACCACGCTCATGGGCGAGGGAGGGACGCTCCTGCCTTTGCGTGTATGACAGGTGGGCCCAACAGGTGTGTGGCCAACCTGTCATACAGCCAAAGGCAGGTGCAGTTAAGTCCGCGAGGGAGAGGATAATCAAACTTCTCGTTGATGTACGAGTTGACGCGACACATCAAAGCACTGCACTCGATATATTTCAATAATTTGCATTTACTGATGCATTAATTACAACGCATGCATGCATGCCATGACTCTCCTTTTGATACTTGCATGCGTTGATTTAATGCACCTTGAAGTAGTATAAAATATGTGACGGTAAAGCTTTGTAATACCCCGGCCCAAGTCGAGAGATGGTTGTGCACGAGGAGGGGGAGATCATGCAGACCGAACAGGACCCGACGATGGAGCTCTCTAAGGTCTCGATGGACCTCACCGTGCTCCACTGCCCCTTGTGCCTCCGCCCCTTGAATTGTGGTTTCTCAACGAGTTGTGTTGAACTTCTTGTGAATTGTGGTGGTTTTCAGTAATGAAAATCGGAAGGGGCAAGCCCTTCTTTGATAAAAAAAAATTTAATCGTCCTTATATATTCATCGGTCTTGCTATAAGTCGCAGTAGATGCTATATTGGTCCGTCGGATCTTACATCAAGATCCGTGCTTTCAGATTTTCTTTTTTCTCTCTTAAATCTCAGTCGAGTGAGACATAGCCACGCCATTAAACAGAGGCTCGGGCGCCATTAATGGAGACCTTGGGAGAGAGGTGGACGGCAGATGGAGGTCAAAGGGCTCTCCTCCCGATAAGCACGCGCAAGGGTCTGATCGCACGCCTCTCGTACTCAAATAGCTACCCTGCACGGCGCCTCCTAGCTAATAAAAAATGGGGACGCGTGGCGGCACGTAAATGGTACTAGTAAGTAGAACGCCCACGGTTTCAATAATACTTGTGTTTCCGATTATAACGTGACAGCACTTGTTCCAAAATGACTTTGTTGATTGTTAATGTGTGCGCCTTCGCAAATCGGACTGCAAATTTACCACAGCATGTTGGTGCCATGTCATGGCACCAAGCCAAGTTTCATTATTTTCATGCGTGTTTTGGATTTACAGGAATTAAAAAACTAAGTTTCTCAATGTTTCCAACCTAGCCACGACGCCCAGAATTTTGAATTTCATTCCCATTTCTTGCATGGAACCTAGAAATTTACCCGAGGACACACATGTGATTTTTCAACCAACTTTGGTGCACTGGAACATGTGCTTGTATTTCAAATTTGAATTATGCACACAAAGGTGACACGTTCCCTCCCAGAACCACGAGCCTTCTTGAGAGAAGCCCCGATTTGCAAGAAGCTTATACCAAAACTTGTTCCTATTCGGCCAATTTTTTTTACCACGGCATGGTACTACCATGACATGACACCATGCCAAGTTTCATAATTTTAAAACCAAGTTTCTCAATGTTCTCGACCGAGCCACGATGCCCAGATGTTTGAATTTTATTCTCATTTTTTGCATGGGACCTACTCCCTCCTTCCATCTATATAGGGCCTAATGTGTTTTCCAAGACAGCCTTTGACTATTGACAAGATTAATAGCACATGAGATGTATACTATGAAAATTATATTATTGGAAGCTCCTTTGACATACAAATTTGAAGGTATGCTTTGTGTAAGTTGCATGTCATATATTATTGCTCTAACGTTTGGTCAAAGTTAGCCTCGAAAAACGCATTAGGACCTACATAGATGGAAGGAGGGAGTAGAAAATCACCCGAGGACACAAATGTGATTTTTCAACCAACTTTGGTGCACGGGAGCATGTGCTTGTAGTTCAAATTTGAATTATGCACATTAAATGACCAAAAACTCAATTAATGTGTAAATAAGGCCAAACGAAGCCGGAATAATTCCAAAATTTAATAGGGCACTCATGTAGTTCTATGTTGCCTTTGTAAATAAACTCAAGGGGGACAACGTATATCGTTTCGCACTCAAAGGTGGCACGTTCCCTCTCAGAACCACGAGCCTTCTTGAGAGAAGCTTCGGTTTGCAAGAAGCTTATACCAAAATATGTTCCTATTTGGCCAATTTTTTTACCACAACATGGTAGTACCATGACATGACATCCATGCCAAGTTTCATGATTTTCAGACGTGTTTTGGATTTACAAGAATTTTAAAACCAAGTTTCTCAATGTTCTCGGCCGAGCCATGATGCCCAGATGTTTTAATTTTATTCTCATATCTTGCATGGGACCTAGAAATTCACCCGAGGACAAATGTGAATTTTGAACAAACTTTGGTGCACGAGAGCATGTGCTTGTAGTTCAAGTTTGACTTATGCACATTAAATGACCAGAAACTCAATTAATGTATAAAAAACGACAAACGAACCCGGAATAATTCCAAAATTTAACAGGGCACAAATGTAGTTCTATGTTGCCTTTGTTAAGAAACTCAAGGGGGGGTAGCGTATATCGTTTCACACTCAAAGGTGGCACGTTCCCTCTTAGAACCACGAGCTTCCAAATCGGCCCAATTTTTTACCACAACATGTTATTGCCATGACATGACACCATGCCAAGTTTCATGATTTCCAGGCGAGTTTTGGATTTACATGAATTTAAAACCAAAGTTTCTCGATGTTCTCGGCCGAGTCATGACGCCCAGATGTTTGAATTTCATTCTCATTTCTTCCATGGGACCTAGAAATTCAACCAAGGACACACATGTGATTTTTCCGCCCACTTTGGTGCACCGGAGCATGTGCATGCAATTCATATTTAGATTATGCACATTAAAAGTCCAGAAACTCAATTAATGTATAAAAAGGCCAAATCAACCCGAAATAATTCCAAAATTTAACAGGGCACTCATATAGTTCTATGTTGCCTCTGTAAATAAAATCAGGGGGAGGCAGCGTATATCGTTTCGCACAAAAAGGTGACACGTTCCCTCTCGGAACCACGAGGCTTGTTGAGAGAATCTCCGGTTTTGCAAGAGACTTATACCAAAACTTGTCCCAATTCAGCCAAAAATTATACGTATGAAAACAGGGTTCAGATTATCCCAAACATCTCGCTACCTAGACCAATAATGTACTATGATTTGAATTCAACATAAAATGGATACAAATATTTGAATTGGAGAGCGTATGGTACATGTAGTTCATAGTGAAATATGATTACTGCTATATGTATCTTTTTTGTTATCAAGATAATATTTAAATTATTGTATAACTTGACAACAATCGTATTCAAATAAGGAAAATTGATTCAAATTTAGTCCATATGGTAGACGACAATATATATGTTCACATGGTGGAGTAAAATGTTCATATATGATGGAAGATCAAAATGTACGACTACATCAATTATAAACCGCAAGGTCACCTAATGATATATTTGAATTCAACATAACGTGGATTCAAAAATTGAAATTCGAGATCATGGCATCTGTAATCATATAAAAAGGGACATTACTCTCTCTTTGGTGGGAATTGATTTGTTTTTTGTTGTTGTTGAGGGAAGTGCGAATCGATTTGGTACTGTGCAGGGTAATCTTGTTCTCTCGATTTTTTTTACATTTTTCTTGTAGTTTTTTCAATGGCATCTATAGCAATATAGTAAAAGGGGACATGACTCTCTTGTGTCTTGTATGAATTGTTTTTTTACACGTTAAGTTTGTTCTGCCGAACAAGGAATCCGCACCTTGTTATCCCGAAATTTTCAAGCTCGAGTATCTTTTGTCTCACCTGCTTTGAAACTCCTGCTTCTTCAACCCGCGCCGCGCCTTGTTATCCCGAAATTTGGACGCCCGCGAGAACTCCCTCCTCATCCGAAATCGCTCCCGCAGCCCAGACACGCGAAATCCCCCTTCTACCCCTCAGCCGGAAATGAAGCTCCACGCCGCGGTGTCAAAACCGGTGGGGGTACGCTGGTAACTTACCCTACATTTCGGACAAGTGCGTCCCTAAGCTTGGCTCCCCTCCCCCTTCACCCCTCCCCCCCATTCGTACACTGAGGCCGCCAAAACCCGCGAAACCCCACGCTCCTCCGTCGGCCTCCCGACCGCCGCCCAGCCGGAGACTCTTCCCCGACTACGTCGTCCACCGCAACAGCTCGCCGTCCCTCATCCACCGCACCAGATGAGGATCCG
>NC_057799.1:403654594-403842078 GCF_018294505.1 Triticum aestivum
CCCTCCTCATCCGAAATCGCTCCCGCAGCCCAGACACGCGAAATCCCCCTTCTACCCCTCAGCCGGAAATGAAGCTCCACGCCGCGGTGTCAAAACCGGTGGGGGTACGCTGGTAACTTACCCTACATTTCGGACAAGTGCGTCCCTAAGCTTGGCTCCCCCCCCCCTTCACCCCTCCCCCCCATTCGTACCCTGAGGCCGCCAAAACCCGCGAAACCCCACGCTCCTCCGTCGGCCTCCCGACCGCCGCCCAGCCGGAGACTCTTCCCCGACTACGTCGTCCACCGCAACAGCTCGCCGTCCCTCATCCACCGCACCAGATGAGGATCCGTTGTCGATCTCGTCGTCCCGCCGGATCAGCCGCCCCGTCCTCCACCTCCAAGGAGCTGCCCCGACGTTCGCCTCGTCTATCACGCCACCTCAATCCCCACAGCGCCGTCTTGACCTGCCCCACCGGAACCGCAGCACCCTCACCAATTCCTCCGATGAAGCCGAGGCCAACTCGGCGCCACCAAGGAGGTTCTGCACTCCCCACTGCATTTTATCTTTTATTCGATCTCACGGGTCTGCCGGTGCTCGATACCGAGCAGACATGGTGTGTCTCCATCGACGGCGCCGTCGCCGGCCACATCATCCACGGCGTCTCTCCCCCATGTCGTTGCTTCCTCGGCGGCGACTTCCACAACGGCACTAGCTGCAGCTGCTCCGGCTCTCGCTCGCGCTGCGGCTCTGTTCTTGCTGTCGGCCGCGCTACTGCACTGCTCCTACTTTCGTTCGTGCTGCTGCTCTGCTCTTGCTCTCGCTTGCGCTGCTGCTGCTGCTGCACGACCTCCGGCAGCTACAGGAGTTGCTGCTTTAGCACTCGCTCGCGGTGCTACTGCACGACTTGCTCTCTGCTAGTGTGTTCCCTGCTCGAGCGTCTGCTGATTTAGATCACTGCTTCTCTACTGCTAGTGCTCGAACGCCCTAAACATCTATTGCAATGTTCTGTTACTAGTTCAATCAGTTTCGACAGTAAAATTCAGTTTCGACTGTGGAGTTCATTTTCTTCAGTTAAGTTCAGAGTGAACAATACTTATAGCATCTGTCGGAGCGGCCGTGGCGCGGCTGATGCGTTTTACATCTAGCACTTTTTGGTGATGTATTTTACATCATCTATTGCAGATGATATTAGGGTCCCACTTCAGATTAGCGTTGTCTGTCTTGTCATGCTTCAGCCTCGTCGCCGTATTCCTTAGCGGAGCTGCTCCAACGACGGAACCGTCCATCACAGCGGAGCAGTACCCTCGGCGCCGTTTCCAGAGGCCTCGGATCTTCTTCCCCGGCTCCGACAGTCACACCAGCATCATCACCATCCTCCATGTCCAACCCAATGATGCTGAGGTCCACAAGGCTATGCCAAAGAGGTTGTACACTCGTCGCATCACTTTGTTTCTCCATTCCTCTGTTCTTCCAATTCATGTGAGCCAAACACCCAGGTTGACTGAAATCCTATGTTTCCAAATGCTCTTTTGCACGTGCATTCCTATCCTATTCCTGTGTTTTTCCTGTCCCTGCGTTTATAGAATCCTCCAATTCTAAGGAGCCCTTACAGATTTACTTCATTTTCAGATAGGCGTCAAAGAAAACTCTGTGTGTTATGTCCTGCTCCTGCCGTGCCGTCATCCACCCCACCTGAGGTGCACCATCGACAGAAGCGTTCACTGCAGCAGAGATCCCCCCTGCAGACTTCCTTTCGCCGCCTCAGATCATCTTCCCCGTTGCCGGCAGCCACGCCAACTGCATTACCATCATCGACTGAGCAGATGAACCTGAGGACTACACAGTTCCGGAAGAGAGGTCGCAGTCTTTCGTGTTTGCTTACGTTATACATCGGTTATTATTACCTGCTACTTTATCGTTCAATCTTGAGTTTTGAATTGCCCATGGGTCTCATATCGAGCCAGCAACGAATAGTATCTGTCTACTATTTGGTTCATCTGGGGTCTTCTATGTGGTTCATGTTGGGTGGGCAACAAACAATAGATGATCCATTGTCTATCTTTTTAAACTAAAGCTATAATCTACCTGCTATCATTAGTTTTGGATCCATCCACTCGTTTGCTACCATCAGTCTTGATTTTTGCATGCACCCCTTAGGCCTTACAAAATCTAACTATTTTTTTATTATGCATGTCAGATATTGTACACAATCGTACTGAACATGTAGAGAAAAAGAGAAGACCGTTGCGTGCGAATATAATGTCATGCAGACGCCGCTCCATGGTGGGCGAAGTGCCCCCCCCCTCCTGCATTTCCAGATTGTATTCCAGAGGAAGATAACTGTTCAGATGGAGATTCAGAAGGAGCCGACCACGCCTGTTTACCACCTGAGGTGTTTGCTCTAACCTGGCATGTTGATGTTGGTCATATCATGCATATGGCGCCTTGCATTGCTTACATTATACATCTTATATGTCATCAGCTTAGTTTAGATTTGCTTTGTGTGAATGCCACCTGTTTGGTTTCTATATCATACTCCCACCATTCCTAGATATTTGTGTTTTTAGAGATTTCAACAAGTGACTACATACGGAACAAAATGAGTGAATCTACACTCTAAAATATGTCTATATACATCCGTATGTGGTAGTCCATTTGAAATCTCTAAAAAGAAAAATATTTAGGAACGGAGGGAGTATATGGGAATTATGCAATGCCATCTTCTTTAGCCAGGCATCATATACGTGAATCATGCAATGCCATCCTGTTTAGCCAGTCATCGTATATGTGAATTGTATTGTGCCATATTTTTTTCCATAATGTATTCCATTTGTCAACAATGTTTATACATTCATCTACTCTTCATGTGCATCATCCATTTGAGTCGTTCATGGGAAAATCTGGAGTGAAAACAAGGTCTTCTGAGCAGTCAGTGCTACCTGTCGATGCAGATTTCTTGCTGGTTACAGATAGCTCCTCAGAGGAGGATTCAGAGAGAGATGACCAGTCGTATTCCCCCCCCCCCTCCCGAGGTGCATGCTCTAACTTGGCTGGGTTATATTGCTCATATCATGCATATGGTGTCTTGCATTGTCATGCCATCTGCTTAGATTAGACATGCTTTTTGTGAATGCCTCCTGTTTGCTTTCTATATCAGATATGTGAATTATGCAATGCCATGTTTTTCAGCCAGTTATCATTTATGTGAATTATGCACCGCCATGGAGCCAGGCATCATATATGTGAATTATCTCATGCCTTCTTTTTTTTATTACGTATTCCATTTGTCGACAATCTGTGTATATTGAACTACTCTTCATGTGTATCAGCCATTTGAGCCGGTTATGGAAACATCTGGAGTGAAAACAAGGTCTTCAGAGCAGGCAATGGTACCTGTTGAAGCATATATCTCGATGGTTACAGGGAGCTCCTCAGAGGAGGATTCAGAGACAGATGACCAGTCCTATATCCCACCTGAGGTGTATGCTCTAAGTTGCAATGTTTATATTTCTCATATGATGCATACGGTGTCTTGCATTGCTTAGTTTAGACATCATATGCACAATATTGAATTCTATATGCTTAGTTTAGAGATCATACATGAGAGTGCCAACTGCTTAGTATATGAATCAATTATTTCAATTATATCATGCCATCCTGTATACTTAGACAACATGTATGTGAATTATTTCATCTCAGCCTATTTTAGAAAGACATCATATAGTTTTGTCATGTCATCCTGTTTAGGTACTCATCATATGTTGAATTGTGCCATTATATCCTGTTAAGTTATCCATCATATATCTAAAACTGTGTCATGCTATCCTGTTTAGTTAGGCATCATATATGTGAAATTGTGTCATGCTGTCCTGTTTGGTTAGACAACATATATGTGAATTACCACATCTGTCTATCATACAATGTCTGTACGTTCAATTTATTTTCTTGTTTATCAGCCATTTGAATTGGAGGGGGTGATGGCAGTATCTAAGGGAGCAAAAACCCGTTCTTCACAAAAGACAGTGCTACCCGTCGATGCAGATAGAACCATGGTTGTACTGGCCCACAAACTAGCCCCACCACACATAATAGAGACTCTTCCAGATTGCACACTTACACCGTTGGGCAGAGAACCAGCTACAACCCATCTAACCGCAACCCCAGCGGATAGTAACCCACTTATAGTTGACAAGGCACCATGTCCACCACAGAGTACCCCCACACGAGCAGTTTTGTAAAGCTACTGCAGTGCCCAAAGCACGAAGACCACCACAGCTAACCCAAACTCCACGTTTAAAGCAGAAGAGCAACTGTTCTCAGGTCAGATTCCGTAGCTATGGTCCATACTCCTTTGCTGTTGCATCACTGTATTTACTCATACCAACTACTTTCGAATTTGAAGGATCCAATTGAAACTCCAATGGCGCAACAGGTATGTTTTAAACCTATTTCTTTAACTGGATTGCTGTTCTAACTTCTTGCTCTATATTGATTTCAGTTTAAGTTGTATAAACAGTTATGTTCTCATGTGATGCACATTACAAATGCTGCCAATGTTGTGTAGTTTCTCACACTTATATTCTGTCTATGCTGCTGTGTCTTAAAAATATATGAGTTGAACTGTGTCTCTATCTTGATTAGTGAACATAAACTAGAATGATATGGACAATACAGTGACCATAGTACATAGATATATGTTTGTTTCATGTTGTTATCCTGTCCACCTTACTACTGAACCGGTTTACCAAAATGAGTTTCGTATACTACAAGCTAAACCTGTGATGTGTCTGCTTGTTTCTCTTGTAGTATGCAAACAGAATATTGGAGAAGAGCACCCCACTATGCAATGGTAGAGAAAGTAATGCAGATAAGGTTCAAGATAGTGAGACAACCCTGTTGGTCTCCAAGAAAGGTGATAAAAATGATCTTGTAGACAGTGAGAAAACCCCACAGTCCTGCGTTGATGTAGTGTTCGAGTTACTGGGCAGTAGCGCTGGCACAAGCTCTTCGAACTCGCTGCCTGAATCACTTCGGCTTCTTCAGTCTCAGCTACAAGCTGAAAGGCATCAGTCAGCTATGCTGCGTCAAGAAGCCGAAGGACTGAGGAAGTCCCTACAGAATTCAGATGCGTACTTTCTTGTGCAACAGCAAGCGCTGGAGGATTTAAGCGCCAAACAAGAGAAAGTTAATAAGCTTGCTAAGCATCTTGCCAGCATTATGGGTACCCAGGATATTGTTTCTTGAACTCTTCTGAACTGGTTTCAGTTCTGGACTTGTTTTGCTGCGGCGTTTATATGCTGCTTTGTTCCCTATATTTGCACTGGTGGCGAACTTTGATGCCCAGTGGATGTAATATGTGTAATAGCCGTGATAGCCTAGCATAAGTTGCTTGCTTATTTATTTCCTTGTTGTCTTGTTTATTTGTTTTCTTGTAGTCAGTGCAGTTCTTTTTCCGCGGTTTGCTAGTGGCTGCAATAACCTATTTTTTAAAACTAGGCCACAATAACCATGGGCTAATATTTACTGTAGTGACACTGGGCCTCCTACGGGCCGTAGAAAGAGTGGGCCTTCTACGGGCCGTAGAAACAGCAGGCCTTCTACGGGCCGTAGAAACACTGGGCCTTCTACGGGCCATATCATCAATGGGCCTTATACGGGCCGTATGATCGATTGGCCAAACATGGGCCAATAACAGGCCGCATTATGGTCGTAAACGGGCTAGAGTTGGAATCGTCCGTTCATGGGCCAACCATAACGGGCCATCGTTAATAGGCCGTATTTGATGACGCTATGAAAACGCTCCAACGTATTAACGGACCACAAACGGGCCGACTGTAACCACGGGCTGAATTTGGCCCACAAGCAGAAAATGACAGTAACGGGCCGTAAGTAAACGAATGCTGGAAATGAGCCCAAGAATAAATGGGCTCTGAGAAGGCCGAAAGATAACATGGGCTAGAAACGGCCCAACGGAATAACGGGCCGTTAATGGGTATAAAGTGATACACTGTTCATTACGGGCCAGTTTCACCACAGGCCGTTAATGGGTGTAAAGTGATACACTGTTCATTACGGGCCAGTTTCATCACGGGCCGTTAATAGGCCAAGAGTTACATAGGGCCTCATATGGGCCGAAAGACGTCATGGGCCATACATGGGCCAGAAGTGAAAAAGGGCTGGAATCATATTGGATGGCCCAGATGACGCTACTTTGCCTAATTCGGATAGGGCATAACGGGCCTTGGGTTAGCGGGCTGTAAATGGGCTATATGCAAACAGGCCGTTAACAGGCTTTCCATGGGCCGGCCCGCCACCTTTTGACCAAGTCAAACGGGTCGGCCTTTTCACAGGAATGGGCCTCTGTTGGGCCGTGCCACGTGTCGACGTATCATAGGCGCCTTCTGTCCAATGAGTGGATGACATCTGTCCCAACGATGAGCCAACACGTGTTTCCTCCAGCCAATGATGATTTTACACGTGGAAAATCCCCATTGGTCGGGGCTGTTAATGGTTTATTGGATCCAAAACCCGACCCGATAGCTTAACGGTGTTCCGTTACGGTGGATGCCACGTGTCAGTCACCCTTGACGAAAGCACTTCTGTGACGCGCGATTTATCGTCATGGAAGTGGACACTTCCGTGATGATAATTTTGGTAATGTCATGGAACACTTCTACGACAGCACAGGTATGACTATCTTGATTCTGTCATAAATTTGTCATGGATGAACATGCATGACAAAAAATGCGACCTACTGTGACAAACACGTATCATCACGGAAGTGTATTTTTTTGTAGTGTTGGGGCAGGCTTTGTTGAGGCTGGTATAGTCAATACGCATGCGCCATTTGTTGTTCTTCTTCAATACGAGGACTGGGTTGGCAAGCCACTCTGGGAAAAACACTTCCATAATGAAGTCGGCTGCCAGAAGCCGGGCTATCTCTTCACCAACAATTCTTCTCTTCTCCTCCGACAGTCGGTGGAGGGGCTGTTTGACTGGTTTGGCATCTGCTCTGACATGTAGCTTGTGCTCGGCGAAATCCGTCGGAACACCCGGCATGTCTTTGGGAGACCATGCGAAGATGTCCCGATTCTCACGGAGGAAATCGACGAGCTCGCTTTCCTATTTGCTATCAAGGTTGGTACCTATGATAGCGTGCCTCTCCGGGTGCGCGGGGTCCAGGGGGGTCTTCTTTGTTTCTTTGGCCGGCTGGAAGGAGCCCTGGGTCTCTGACTCTTTGGGCTCTGGTGACAGGTCCGGCTGCTTGCTAGCCATGGCTACCACCCAGTCCATGAGCTTTTTCTCAGCAGCAATCACAAGGGACTCGGCCAGCCGGCTGCTGGCCACGGCACAGGCGGCCAACTTCAAATAGTCCCCGGCTATCATGATAATGCCCTTGGTTTCCGGCATCTTCATCTTGAGGTAGGCATAATGGGGTACCACCATGAACTTGGCTAGAGCCGGCCGGCCTAGAAGCACATGATAGGGGCTCTCCAGGTCAACCACCTCGAACCAAATCGCCTCACGGCGGAAGTGATCTTTGTCTCCAAAGAGGACATCTATCTTGATCTTGCCGACTGGTGAGCAGGAAAGGCCGGGCACAATGCCATGAAAGACAGTCCGACTGGGCTGGAGCTGCTTTGGTTTGATGCACAACTTCTCCATGGTGTCGCGGTAATGGATGTTGATGCTGCTACATCCATCTATTAAGATCTGGGAGAAACGAGCAGCTCGCCTCTCCGTAGCAAGAGTGGCATCATCACCAAGGCATAAGAACCCGGAGAAGGCATCACCTCCGGGTGGTCAGCTCGGCTCCAGCTGATAGGCTTCTCAGACCAGTGCATGAACTCTGGGGATGTTGTTGCAACGGCGTTCACCTCACGGTGCTGCTGACGCCGGCTGTGTCTGTTGTGGGCCATGCTGGTGAAGACAACGTAAGCACCATGTTCTTCAGGGAAGTCATCTTGGACAGCGCCGACTGCTGGGCGGGCCGCCGGCTGCTTGGGAGGCAGAGCCGGCGGGCCAGCAGGCGGAGGCGGCAGTCCTTCGCCCTTGGCAATCCGGACGAGCCAATGGCACTTCCAGGTTGTATGATTGGACGGCTTCGCGCCACTATGGAACTTGCAGGGTGCATCGAGGGTCTGCTCGAAAGAAAAGGCAGGCAGCCAAGCCGGCTTGCCACCCTTCTGACGCTTGGGGCCGGGTTGCCCCTCTGGCTGCTGGTCCTCTACTGTCGCCACCTGCCGGTTGGTGGAAGCCGGCTGAGGGGCCTTGCGCTTGTTGTCATTCTGCTGCTGGCGCCGACTATTATCAGCAGCCGGCGTGCGAGGAGCCGGAGGGAGCACCTTCCCGGAAGCGTCCACTCGGAGCTCCGACTTCATGGAGGAGTCGGCAGTGGCATACTTGTCTTCTATGATCAGCAGCTCGTCGAGTGTGGTCGGCTCATCGCAGAGGAGTCGGTGCTTGAGTAAGGTGCCCTCTCGGCACCCGGCGGTGAAGTACTCGACTTGGACCTCATTCACCCCTTCGCAGGAGTTGCACAGTTCAGCCCACCGTGTCAAGTAGTCGCGGGTGGACTCGTCTAGGCCTTGAACGCACAGCGAGAGTTGGTGGGGCTTGGGCGGCCGCTTGTAGGTGCTGGTGAAGTTGCGGATGAACACCTCGGTGAAATCTACCCAGCTGTTGATGTTGTAGGGCTTCAGGCTGTTCAGCCATGTCCTGGCCGTGCCCTAGAGCGTGAGCGGAACATACTTCACGGAAACACACTTGTTGCCATTCGCTATGTTGATGGTCATGGAGTAGTCAACCAGCCAATCTTCCGGCTTCACGGAGCCTTTGTACTTGGGCGTGTCTCTTGGAAGTGAGAACCCTTTGGGGAAGGGCTCGTCGCGGATGCGGGGGCCGAAACAAGGCGGGCCCATTGCGTCCTCTTCTTCCAACGCCAGGGATCAAGCAAGGTGGTCGATCCGGTGGCGGGCATCATTCTTTCCGACTCCCTCTTGGCGGCCCAGCCGGTTGCCGAGAGTCGGGTGCTCAACAGGCGGCGGGGAGGCGCGCCTCTCCCTGCAAGGAGGAGGAGCAGGCGGATAGTCGTCCCGTCGTTCCACTGCTTGTGGGCGGCCATCTTGGTCGCGCTCGATGGTGAGGCGTGTGCGCCTGCGGCTAGCAGCTGATACATCTCCAATGTATCTATAATTTTTGATTGTTCCATGCTATTATATTACCCGTTTTGGATGTTTATGGGCTTTATTATACAGTTTTATATTATTTTTGGGACTAACCTATTAACTGGAGGCCCAGCCCAAAATGTTGTTTTCTTGCCTATTTCAGTGTTTCGAAGAAAAGGAATATCAAATGGAGTCCAAACGGAATGAAACCTTAGGGAGGGTTATTTTTGGAACGGAAGCAATCCAGGAGACTTGGAGTAGACATTAGGGTAACTTCGAGGAAGCCACGAGGCAGGGAGGCACACCCTACCCCCCTGGGCGCGCCCCCCACCTTCGTGGGCCCCTCGAGGCTCCCATGACCGACTTCTTTCGCCTATATCTATACATATACCCTAAAAACATCCAAGAGCAGAATAGATCGGGAGTTCCGCCTCCGCAAGCCTCTGTAGCCACCGAAAACAAATCTAGACCCGTTCTGGCACCCTGCCGGAGGGGGGATCCCTCACTGGTGGCCATCTTCATCATCCCGGCGCTCTCCATGATGAGGAGGGAGTAGTTCACCCTCGGGGCTGAGGGTATGTACCAGTAGCTATGTGTTTCATCTCTCTCTCTCTCTCTCTCTCGTGTTCTTGAGGTGGTACGATCTTGATGTATCACGATCTTTGCTATTATAGTTGGATCTTATGATGTTTCTCCCCCTCTACTCTCTTGTAATGGATTGATTTTTCGCTTTGAAGTGATCTTATCAGATTGAGTCTTTAAGGATTTGAGAACACTTTATGTATGTCTTGCATGTGCTTGTCTGTGGGGACAATGGGATATTCACGTGATCTACTTGATGTATGTTTTGGTGATCAACTTGCGGGTTCCGAAACATTGTGAACTTATGCATAGGGGTTGGCACACGTTTTTGTCTTGACTCTCCGGTAGAAACTTTGGGGCACTCTTTGAAGTTCTATGTGTTTGTTGAATAGATGAATCTGAGATTGTGTGAAGCATATCGTATAATCATACCCACGGATACTTGAGGTGACATTGGAGTATCTAGGTGACATTAGGGTTTTGGTTGATTTGTGTCTTAAGGTGTTATTCTAGTACGAATTCTATGATAGATCGAATGGAAAGAATAGCTTCGTGTTATTTTACTACGGACTCTTGAATAGATCGATCAGAAAGGATAACTTTGAGGTGGTTTCGTACCCTACAATAATCTCTTCGTTTGTTCTCTGCTATTAGTGACTTTGGAGTGACTCTTTGTTGCATGTTGAGGGATAGTTATATGATCCAATTATGTTATTATTGTTGAGAGAACTTGCACTAGTGAAATTATGAACCCTAGGCCTTGTTTCCTAGCATTGCAATACCGTTTACACTCACTTTTATCATTAGTTACCTTGCTGTTTTTATAATTTCATATTACAAAAACCTATATCTACCATCCATATTGAACTTTTATCATTAGTTACCAGGGCTCGGGAGGCAACTCCGTGGTGGCATGCAGATCTTTGTCAAGATCATGAATACATGAGATCAGATGAGAACCAGAAGACGACGACCCTCGGCGGGATCCTAGCCGAGGGAATCCACAAGACCCCCGGCAAGCGCCTTGCCGGGGACGACCGCAACACCACGGCAAGACCCTTGCCGGGCCTTGCCGGGGACACCAGCGGGGCCGCAACCAGGCCCGCGCCTACCAAGATGCCACCGTCGTCCCCAAGCAGCTGCTAGCTCAACCAACTGGGCAGGCACCTGCGTGGCGACGGGCGGCCTCTACACCGACTCAGCAAGCACCTGCGTGGTGGCATGCAGCTCTTCGTGTAGACCCTACCACCACGCCACCTCAGCTGCCTGCCTGCCTACATGGCACCGCACGCATCGTTGGCCCAGGCGCATGTCGAAGCGAGGCGGGGCGGCGGCGGACGGGATGGGCCTCGTTCCCGTCCCCGATAAAGCTAATGGACACCTAAGTAGCGCATTTAATGCACTTTGTCCTGTAATGCCGGGCGATAAGCTCGTGCACTGTAGACCTTTCGACCTCCTATGTGCCACTGTGGCGACCACTTTTGCCTATAAAAGGAGGCCCGAGGCGGCCAGGAGAAGGATTCGGCTCTTTTGGGCAAGTTACACCCCGTAGCTAGCTCAAGAACACAAGAACACCCAATACATCCACCAAAGCAGGACTAGGGTATTACGCATCGTCGCGGCCCGAACCTGGGTAAACGATCCGTGTGCTTCCTGTCAGACCTGCTCTTCTCACAACCTCGCGCCCGCCAACCATAGAAGGGATTCCAGTGATCTCATAGGTGTCGTTTCCCACCGACATCTTTGGCGCGCCAGGTAGGGGGCTCGCAGATGTGGAAATCTGGTCTGATCGGAGTAGCGGCTCCATCGTGGCCGTCGTCCCAAGGAGGGAGACGACCAAGCCTGGCGGCGCTGTGTGCAGATGTGGTGGACGCCCGTGCGACGATAGAAAAGCTAAGTCATGCCGAATTTTAAACATTCCTTTTTATATAAGGTTATTCCCCTTGGAGATCTCGTCCTTTGTATGGAAAACCTGCACGCAATGGGGCCATTCTGCTATTGGCAATGCCCTTACTCTATTTCGGGTCCCCTCAACAACTTAAGCGGCCGCGTCAAGAACGACACGGTAGCCTTCCGCAATTGGCAACACTCTCGATTCTAACTCGAGTCAAGCTCGACAGTTCGAGCGGCCACGTTGAGAGCGGTAAGGTGGTTCGCCTGGCAGCAAGCACACCCGGCAGACCATTGGGGATCCGTCCCCGAGGAGCCGCCCTGGGTTTACGCGCCGGGAGGCCTACCCGATTAGCGTAGGGTGAACATACAAAGGGGGGATTGAACAGGAAAGTGACATGCATAATATCAAAAGTGCTGCAGAGTCATATTACATCACTTGTTGCCGCAGTTCTAACTAAAGATAAAAATTGTCTTGGTTGTGAACATGCAGCAACGAAAAGAAACGGGGTGCCTAGTCCCGGCGCTAGCCTTCTACCCTCTGGATTCCATGGATGCCGCTGATGACGGGCTCGATACGCTCCCTGAGCGGTGCGAGGTCCACATCCTCCGGCAAGCTCTCTAGCGCAGCGTCGAAGTCGAGGTTGGGATTCCAGTATGCCACCTTGGTGAGAACCTTGGTCATGGCACCCCGGCAAAGCCTCCGGGCCTCATTGGCCAGGAAAGTTGCCCTGGTAGAGCAGAAATGCTCCAGGGCTCCAAGGACACCCTCGAAGAATAGGGTTAGTCTAGCGTTGGAGGTCGTGCTACGATCCGGGGCGTACCTCACGTTTGGCATACCCATGGTGGCCAGCTGCGTGGTGATCCTGCCGGCGACGTCCTCGAGGCGGCTGATCCAGCGATTCTCGCCCTCCACAAAATCCTTGTGGTTGGCGGCTTCGTTCTTCCGCTATAGCTTCTCGGCCTCCAGATCCTTGGCCAGGGTCTCCTCCCGAGCCTTGGCCTCTGAGAGCATCTCCTAAAGGCCCTCCAGCTTCTGCTTCAGGTCTTTGATGGAATCGTTGGCCTTGGAGAGCTGCTCGGCCTTGCTGAGGACTGCACCCTGCGCCTCCGCCAGGGCACCATTGAGCATGTCCTTCTCCTTGGCCAACTTCTGGGTCTGGTCCTTCAGCTCGTCCCGCTCCACCTCCAGCTCCTTCACCCTGTCGGCGTGAGCCAGAGCCTGGGCATCGAGTGCCTCCTTGTGCCTCTTCTCCAGCTCCTGGGTCCGCTGCATGACGAGCTTCTCCACCTCCTCATCCTTGCCGCGGAGCGTTGCGGCAAGCTTCTCCTCACGCGCGGCAAGGTCCTCCTCCTGGGAGTTCAGCGCAGCCTGGTGCTGGGTTCGAGCGGCCTCGGCTGTGGCGGCAAAGTTCTCCGCCATCTCCTGGGCCTTCTTGATGTCGGCCTGCTTCATGGTGAGCTCCACCTCGCGCTTGGCCAGCTCGCCCTGGGCGGCCATCAGCTCCTCGCAAGCCTGGCGGAGCCAAGTTTGCGCCTCGTTAACGCGTCCCTTGAGGTCCGCCTCCTCCTTGTCCACCGTTGCCATCCTGGACTTGGTCTTGTCCAGGCGGGCGCGGTGGAGCGCTTGGAGCTTCCGGAAGCTGGCGCCCATGGCCTGGAGAAGCCGCTCCTCCCGAGAACCGTCGCCACCGGCGCTCGGCTCATCAACAACCTCGAGCCCGGCGGCGGCAAGCACCTCTTCGTCGAACACCTCTCCCTCGATGGGCGCCCTGGAGCTCGACTACCCTGGGAGGTGGATGAAAAGGTTGTCGCTCACCCTCAGATACCTGCCGGAGCCAGAGGCAGTGGACGAGGAAGGCTGGTCATCAACCACCTCCTCCTCGGCAGCGGCCTTGCCGGCCTCCCCGGTAGGCCGCTTGCCGGCCTCCTCGGCAGTAGCCTTGCCGGGCTCCCCGGCAGGCCCCTTGGCGGCGTCTTCAGCAGCGCCCTTGGCGGCCTCCTCGTCGACGGTCTTCTCGGCCTCTGCCTCGGCGGCCTTGGCGACATCCTCGATGACGGTGTCTATGTCCTCCTGGTCCGCCGACGGACGATCTGGATACCAAGAAGGGGATGAGGCAAAGCCAAGACCAAGAGTCAGAAAGGACAGAAAAAGAACAGGGACGGAAGGCGAGTGACTTACCCGTGCCGGACTGGGAAGCAGAGGTCCCCTCCCCGCCAACATTTGGCGCCAAGGCGAAGCCACCAGCGCCGAGGTTCTCCTCCTCCTCCTCCGTGTGCATGGGCTCGGTGCTTGGCGCCCTTGCCGGGGGGGCGGCGTAGTCGATGGGGGCTGCGTGTTGGGGGTAACCCTCTGTGGCTCCTCCTGCTGCTGTCCTCCTCCTGCAACCACGGCAAGGTCAGCACCAAGAGATCGTGCCCCCAACACACGTCGATGAGGGGTGAGTGGTGAACTTACGCTGGGGGATGTGCCGGGGGCTGCTGTCCGGGCTGCTCAACACCACCAGCGGTGTACCGAAATCCCTGCCGGGGGCTGGCCGCTCACCGAAGCCCTGGCCCTCTTCACCCTCTGGGCCAGTGTCTCCACATCCCTGCAAAGATGAAGACGAATCAAGATAAGTGGCACGGTCCGAGGTGACGGAGATGACGGGAAGGGACAAGATACTTACTCGTCCTCCACCTCCTCCTCTGCTGCTTTCCTCTTCCTCCTTGGGCTGAGGGACCCGAGGTCAAAGGTGACCTCCGCGTCGACGTCTGCCGGGGGAGGGGATGAAGGCGGAGTCTAGACGCGCTTGGATGAAGAAGAGGCAGATGCTTTCTCCTTCGCTACCGCGGCCTTCACCGATTTCTTCGCATCTGCGGCCCTCGTTTGGCGCGCAGACGCCTCCTGGGCTTGCCGGGGCTGCACGACCCTGCCGGGCCGAACTGGCTCACCAGAGGTGGCCCGCCGCAGGACTCGCCCCCTCCCCGTGGCCGGAGGGTCGATGGCCTCGGCCTCCTCCTCCGACGACTCGTCGACCACATCATCGACAAGAGGGGCCCCGGTGCCAGCGCTGCTGGCCTCCCCAGCGGACTCCGCCCACTTGGCAAGCTCCTTCTCCTCCGCGGCCGCCGCGGCCTTATCCTCCATGCCGCCAGCGTTGCCGGCCTCCTTGGTGAGCTCCGCCTCCACCGCCCTGGTGGCGATATAGTCCAGCTCCGCCTGGGTGGTGTCCTGGACGAGCCGCGGCTTGGCGGTGACGTACTTCTCCTCCAAGGTGTCGAAAAACTCCTGCACCTGGTCCTCCGGCGGCTCAGCCCAATTTGGGACGAGGCCGTGCGCGTTGAACTCCAGCATCATGGCGATGATGTCGCTCCAACGCGAATTGTTGCATAGCAGGACCACCCCCGCCGGCAACTTAAACAAGGGCCCCTTGGCGACCTTGCCGGCCTTCACGGCCTTGCCGGACCGCTCGACCTCGCCGTCGCGGTTCACGTCGAGCTGGAAGAGCCACTGGCAGAAGTGGGCGTGCCCCATCACCGTGAAGTTGTGGTCTAAGCCGGGTCGGAGCCTCATGATGTCGGCGTCGTTCGTAAAGAGCCAGGCCGGCCTCCCCTTGTTGTGCAGCGGAGCGATTCGGCGGCGGATGAAATCCGCCCCGATCATCTCAAGGGTGAGCCCGGCCTCGGTGAGGCGAAGGATCCTGGTGGTGGCAACTGTGAGCTTCCTGTCGTCGACATCGACATCGCTCTAGTCGTTTCTGCGGACCGGCGGCGCCTGGCGAACCTCGCAGAATGCTGGTGGGTCCTTCTCCTCAATCCAGCACCACCGGCCTCGCCACTCCTCCCACCTCTCCTTCTGGGCGCCGTCCGGATATGTCTGTTTCTCCTGGGTCCTAGGGATCCAGGCGACGCAACCGGAAATGGTGCCCCCCTTTTGGATGCGAGGGAAGAAATAGTGGCGGAAGAGCGCCGTGTTGGGATGCACCCCGGCGAAACCCTCGCAGAGGTGCGCAAAAAGAGCCATGCACGCCACGACATTTGGAGTAAAATCCAGAAGATGGAAGCCGTAGGTGTGCATGATGTCGCTGAAGAAATCAGAGAAGGGGGGCAGAGGCCGCAAGAAAAGTAGTCAACGAAGAACGGGTACCGATTCGGGCCGGCTTCGGCGAAGGCGGCAGGGATGACGTGCGTGGCCGGATGCCCTGTCGTCTCGCTTCCCGTCTTGCACCCCCACAGGTGTTTGAAGTAGTCCCGGAGTTCGACCGCGTCGATCGTCGACGGGAAGTAGGCGTGCTGCGTCCGCCGCACCGCCAACCCGCTCTCCGGTGGCTCCTTCTCCCTGGCGTCCTTGGCCACTCCCTTGCCTCTGCTGGTCTTGGGTGCCATGGAGGCTGCGGGAAGCGAGGAATGGAGGATGGCGAAGGCGCGGCGGCGGCGAGCGAAGGCAAGAGCTTGAGAAGGAGGAAGAAGGGGACGACGGTTCCGAGATTGGGGAAAGCACGAAGGGTAAATGAGAAGTGTGCCCGTGGTTATTCCTTTTTACGGGGAAGGCGCGGGCCGCCTCTTTTCCCATTAACTGCAATGTGACGCATGCGTGCGGGAACCGCCCCGCGCATGGCCCCACGTCATGCACGATACTCCACGTCGCACGTTCAACACGGGTCGTGGGGAAGCGCAGCGGACGAAACAGTTACTGCGGTAAAAATCCGCCCCACCTGCCCGCGCACCGTTCTGGGCCTAGCCCAACAACACGTCGCACCTATGTGTAGCCCAGGCCCGGGGGTTCTTGTCGGTGTACAAAAGTAGGGGCTCTTCTTTTGACCCCTTTAGTTGTGCACGGGCAGTCAGAGCCGCGCGCCACGGCCACACTTAGCAGGGTAGAGGAGGGAAGCCGGAGAGAAGCCGAAGCCCAAGACAAACAAGACAGCGCCAAGACCAAGAACCCAAAGAGCAGAGGGGCGAAGTAGGTTCCCCCGACAAGAGCCTTGCCGGGGCAGCTCGCCCAACACCAGTGGAGCGAGCCACCCTTGAGCCCAGGGGTTCCGGATGCCGTCAACAGCTACGTTGGAACCAAGGCTCGGGAGGCACCTCCGTGGTGGCATGTAGATCTTTGTCAAGATCATGAATATATGAGATCAGATGAGAACCAGAAGACGACGACCCTCGGTGGGATCCTAACCGAGGGAATCCACAAGACCCCCGGCAAGCGCCTTGCCGGGGACGACCGCAACACCATGGTAAGACCCTTGCCGGGCCCCCCGGCAAGGCCCTTGCCGAGGACACCGGCGGGGCCGCAACCAGGCCCGCATCTGCCAAGATGCCACCGCCGTCCCCAAGCAGCTGCTAGCTCAACCAACTGGGCAGGCACCTGCATGGGACGGGCGGCCTCTACACCGACTAAGCAAGCACCTGTGTGGTGGCATGCAGATCTTCGTGAAGACCCTACCACCGTGCCGCCTCAGCAGCCTGCCTGCCTACATGGCACCGCACGCATCGCTGGCCCAGACGCGTGTCGAAGCAAGGCGGGGCGGCGGCGGACGGGACGGGCCTCGTTCCCGTCCCCGATAAAGCTAATGGACACCTAAGTATGGCATTTAATGCACTTTGTCCTGTAATGCCGGGCGATAAGCTCGCGCACTGTAGAACTTTCCACCTCATGTGTGCCACTGTGACGACCCATTTTTCCTATAAAAGGAGGCCCGAGGCGACCAGGAGAAGGATTCGGCTCTTTTGGGCAAGTTACACCCCGTAGCTAGCTCAAGAACACAAGAACACCCAATACATCCACCAAAGCAGGACTAGGGTATTACGCATCTTCGCGGCCTGAACCTGGGTAAACAATCCGTGTGCTTCCTGTCAGACCTTCTCTTCTCACAACCTCGCGCCCGCCAACCGTAGAAGGGATTCCAGTGATCCCATAGGTGTCATTTCCCACCGACACGCTTGTTGGGAGGCAACCCAATTTTATTTTTGTTCCTTGTTTTTTGTTCCTGTTTAGTAATAAATAAATCATCTAGCCTCTGGTTTTATGTTTTAATTAGTGTTTGTGCCAAGTAAGACCTATAGGATCTTCTTAGATGATAATTATTTGATCTTTCTGAAAAAATCAGAAACTTTCTGCTCACGAAAACAATTGTTAAAAATCCCCAGAACGTGATAAAATACTGATTCCAATTGCAGTAGATCAATAATCAAATTATATAGGTCTTCCTATTTTGGTAGATTTTTCTGAGTTCCAGAAATTTGCGTTTGATACAGATTAGTACAGACTGTTCTGTTTTTGACAGATTCTGTTTCCTATGTGTTGTTTGCTTATTTTGATGAATCTATGAGTAGTATCGGAGGGTATGAACCATAGAGAAGTTGTAATACAGTAGGTTTAACGACAATATGAATTTAGAATGAGTTCACAACAGTACCTAAGTGGTGATTTATTTTCTTATACTAACGGAGCTTACGAGTTTTCTGTTAAGTTTTGTGTTGTGAAGTTTTCAAGTTTTGGGTAAAGATTCGATGGACTATGGAATAAGGAGTGGCAAGAGTCTAAGCTTGGGGATGCCCAAGGCACCCCAAGGTAATATTCAAGGACAACCAAGAGCCTAAGCTTGGGGATGCCCCGGAAGGCATCCCCTCTTTCGTCTTCGTCTATCGGTAACTTTACTTGAGGCTATATTTTTATTCACCACATGATATGTGTTTTGCTGGGAGCGTCATTTTATTTTATTTTGTTTTGCTTGATGTTTGAATAATATCCCAAGATCTGAAATTCTTAAATGTTAGAGAGTCTTCACATAGTTGCATAATTATTCGACTACTCATTGATCTTCACTTATATCTTTCGGAGTAGTTTGTCATTTGCTCTAGTGCTTCACTTATATCTTTTTAGAGAATGGTGGTGGTTTTATTTTGAAGAAATAGATGAACTGTCATGCTTCACTTATATTATTTTGAGAGTCTTTAGAACAGCATGGTAATTTGCTTTGGTTATGAATTTAGTCCTAATATGATAGGCATCCAAGAGGGATATAATAAAAACTCTTATATAAAGTGCATTGAATACTATGAGAAGTTTGATTCCTTATGATTGTTTTGAGATATGAAGATGGTGATATTAGAGTCATGCTAGTTTAGTAGTTGTGAATTTGAGAGATACTTGTGTTAAAGTTTGTGATTCCCGTAGCATGCACGTATGGTGAACCGTTATGTGATGAAGTCGGAGCATGATTTATTTATTGATTGTCTTCCTTATGAGTGGCGGTCGGGGACGAGCAATGGTCTTTTCCTACCAATATATCCCCCTAGGAGCATGCGCGTAGTACTTCGTTTCGATAACTAATAGATTTTTGCAATAAGTATGTGAGTTCTTTATGACTAATGTTGAGTCCATGGATTATACACACTCTCACCCTTCCACCATTGCTAGCCTCTCTAATACCGCACACCTTTCGCCGGTATCATACACCCACCATATACCTTCCTCAAAACAGCCACCATACCTACCTATTATGGCATTTCCATAGCCATTCCGAGATATATTGCCATGCAACTTTCCACCGTTCCGTTTATTATGACATGCTTCATCATTGTCATATTGCTTTGCATGATCATGTAGTTGACATCGTATTTGTGTCAAAGCCACCGTTCATAATTCTTTCATACATGTCACTCTTGATTCATTGCACATCCCGGTACACCGCCGGAGGCATTCACATAGAGTCATATTTTGTTCTAAGTATCGAGTTGTAATTCTTGAGTTGTAAGTAAATAAAAGTGTGATGATCATCATTATTAGAGCATTGTCCCAGTGAGGAAAGGATGATGGAGACTATGATTCCCCCACAAGTCGGGATGAGACTCCGGACGAAAAATAAAAAAAAAGAGAAAAAAAGAGGCCATAAAAAAGAGAAAAAGGCCCAAATAAAAAATATAAAATGAGAGAAAAATAGAGAAGGGGCAATGCTACTATCCTTTTACAACACTTGTGCTTCAAAGTAGCACCATGATCTTCATGATAGAGAGTCTCCTATGTTGTCACTTGCATATAGTAGTGGGAATCTTTCATTATAGAACTTGGCTTGTATATTCCAATGATGGGCTTCCTCAAAATGCCCTAGGTCTTCGTGAGCAAGCGAGTTGTATGCACACCCACTTAGTTTCTTTTTGAGATTGCATACACTTATAGCTCCAGTGCATCCATTGCATGGCAATCCCTACTCACTCACATTGATATCTATTGATGGGCATCTCCATAGCCCGTTGATACGCCTAGTTGATGTGAGACTATCTTCTCCTTTTTGTCTTCTCCACAACCACCATTCTATTCCACCAATAGTGCTATGTTCATGGCTCACGCTCATGTATTGCGTGAAGATTGAAAAAGTTTGAGAACATCAAAAGTATGAAACAATTGCTTGGCTTATCATCGGGGTTGTGCATGATTAAATACTTTGTGTGATGAAGATAGAGCATAGCCAGACTATATGATTTTGTAAGGATAACTTTCTTTGGCCATGATATTTTGAGAAGACATGATTGCTTTGTTAGTATGTTTGAAGTATTATTGTTTTCATGTCAATATTAAACTTTTGTTTTGAATCTTATGGATCTGAATATTCTTGCCACAATAAGAAGATTACATTGATAAATATGTTAGGTAGCATTCCACATCAAAAATTCTGTTTTTATCATTTACCTACTCAAGGACGAGCAGGAATTAAGCTTGGGGATCCTGATACGTCTCCAACGTATCTATAATTTTTTATAGTTCCATGCTATTATATTACCCATTTTGGATGTTTATGGGCTTTATTATACACTTTTATATTATTTTTGGGACTAACCTATTAACCGGAGGCCCAGCCCAAAATGTTGTTTTCTTGCCTATTTCAGTGTTTCAAAGAAAAGGAATATCAAATGGAGTCCAAACGGAATGAAACCTTCGGGAGAGTTATTTTTGGAACGGAAGCAATCCAGGAGACTTGGAGTAGACGTCAGGGAAGCTTCGAGGAAGCCACGAGGCAGGGAGGCGCGCCCTACCCCCCTGGGCACGCCCCCCACCCTCATGGGCCCCTCGTGGCTCCCCTGACCGACTTCTTTCACCTATATATATCCATATACCCTAAAAACATCCAAGAGCAGAATAGATCGAGAGTTCCGCCGCCGCATGCCTTTGTAGCCACCGAAAACCAGTCTAGACCTGTTCCAACACCCTGCCGGAGGGGGGATCCCTCACCTGTGGCCATCTTCATCATCCCGGCGCTCTCCATGACGAGGAGGGAGTAGTTCACCCTCGGGGCTGAGGGTATGTACCAGTAGCTATGTGTTTGATCTCTCTCTCTCTCTCGTGTTCTTGAGGTGGTACGATCTTGATGTATCGCGAGCTTTGCTATTATAGTTGGATCTTATTATGTTTCTCCCCCTCTACTCTCTTGTAATGGATTGAGTTTTCCCTTTGAAGTGATCTTATCGGATTGAGTCTTTAAGGATTTGAGAACACTTTATGTATGTCTTGAATGTGCTTATCTGTGGTGACAATGGGATATTCACGTGATCTACTTGATGTATGTTTTGGTGATCAACTTGCGGGTTTCGTAACATTGTGAACTTATGCATAGGGGTTGGCACACGCTTTCGTCTTGACTCTTCGGTAGAAACTTTGGGGCACTCTTTGAAGTTCTATGTGTTGGTTGAATAGATGAATCTAAGATTGTGTGATGCATATCGTATAATCATACCCACGGATACTTGAGGTGACATTGGAGTATCTAGGTGACATTAGGGTTTTGGCTGATTTATGTCTTAAGGTGTTATTCTAGTACGAACTCTATGATAGATCGAACGAAAAGAATAGCTTCGTGTTATTTTACTATGGACTCTTGAATAGATCGATCAGAAAGGATAACTTTGAGGTGGTTTCGTACCCCACAATAATCTCTTCGTTTGTTCTCCGCTATTAGTGACTTTGGAGTGACTCTTTGTTGCATGTTGAGGGATAGTTATATGATCCAATTATGTTATTATTGTTGAGAGAACTTGCACTAGTGAAAGTATGAACCCTAGGCCTTGTTTCCTAGCATTGCAATACTGTTTATGCTCACTTTTATCATTAGTTACCTTGCTGTTTTTATATTTTCAGATTACAAAAACCTATATCTACCATCCATATTGCACTTGTATTACCATCTCTTCGCCGAACTAGTGCACCTATACAATTTACCATTGTATTGGGTGTGTTGGGGACACAAGAGACTCTTTGTTATTTGGTTGCAGGGTTGTTTGAGAGAGACCATCTTCATCCTGTGCCTCCCACGGATTGATAAACCTTAGGTCATCCACTTGAGGGAAATTTGCTACTGTCCTACAAACCTCTGCACTTGGAGGCCCAACAACGTCTACAAGAAGAAGGTTGTGTAGTAGACATCAAGCTCTTTTCTGGCGCCGTTGCCGGGGAGGTGAGTGCTTGAAGGTATATCTTTAGATCTTACAATCAAATCTTTTTGTTTCTTGTTTTATCACTAGTTTAGTTTATAAAAGAAAACTACAAAAAAAGGGAATTGTGGATGCCTCATATGCTTCATCTTTTTAATGTCTTTCGTGAAAATAAGGATTCCGATAATTGTGCCAAAATGTTAGAAGAAGAATGCATTAAAATGTTTGGCACTAAATCTTTGAATGATGAGCATGATTGCAATGTTGTTAGTATGAACTCTTTGAATATTCATAGTACTAATGATGATTGCACTAGCCATGATGAAAATGTCTCTTATAAGCATGTCAAGTTTTGTGGAGTGCATAGAGTTTGCAAGTACACATCAAATAGGGAAGATAGATTTTGCAAGAGGCATAAGTATTTAGAAACCAAATGGTTGCAAGAAAGGCTAGATGTTTGTGATGAAAATTTGAAATTTCTTTGCCATCCTTGTGACTTTCAATGAATGTGATCATTTAAATACCCAATGCAAATTGTTTCATGATCGTATCGTGTCCAAAAATTGTGATGACTTGATTTCCCTTGCACATCGGAATGAACTTAGTTTGCTTTTGGGTTATGAAGAAATAAAACGTATAACTAAGGATATGCCAGAATTTGTCCTTGATAAAGTTCTTGATTTTGATCTAGAAGAAATTTTTATGTATTGTGCGGTGAATTGCATGGAAAATCCTTATATTGCCAATTACATAAAGACAAGAAAACAAATAGAAGATGAAGAGAATACTAATAAAAGGGAAGAGACTTCCCAACATCTTCTGATTAACGGAGAGCGTGGCTACAGTACCGCCGCCTGGCGGGCATTCACTGTAGCCATCCCCCATCTCTTCTGATTAATGGAGCACATACTTTGAGGGAGGGGAGGTCCGCCTGGTGGGGAGTCGGCCTCCCCCGTGCCGGCTGGTCAGGAGTCGGTCTCTCACTGATAGGTAGGGCCCGCCGCCTGCGGGCCGTACCGACAGTCTGTAGTGGGAGCATGGCCTCCTCTGCCATAGGTGATGTCATGGGCTGCGTGGCGACAGTGCCGCGTCGGGCGAGGGACGTCCGCCCAGTACGCCGCACTGTGGTCACGCTCCGCCCTGGATTCGGGGGTGGCAGGCTGCACTGTAGCCAGACCCCGTCTCGTCGTTATAATGAGGTGCTAACTTTGAGGGCGCGGGGGGGGGGGGGGGGGGCTTGCTAGGAGCCGGCCTCTCTAGAGGCCGCCTACTAGGAGTCGACCCATCTCGTGGCTGCCCTTTGAGCTTTGTCGCCTTCCTGCAGCCGGCCGTTTGGACCAGCCGACCTTAAGAAGGCGGCCCTTCGTCTTTGAGGCTTGAGGGGCGCAGCCGACCCCGATATCTTGAAGTGCCATGGGGAGCAGATGAGGCTACCCGTGGTCATTTACTCCGACAGGAGGACAACTTGTGTTGGCCGGTCTGCTCTTGGACGAGTCGGAGGACGAGGTCTCCCTCCCGAAAAGTGAGGGGCTTGATCTTCTTGCTGTGGTAGTGCCTCGGGCCTTGCTGGTAGATGGCTGAGTGGTTGTGCGCTAGGAGACGTGCTTCTTCGAGTTGGTCGACACCGTCTTTGCGGGCTTCTTTGGCCTCGGCTTCAGTGTACGTCATGACGCGCGGCGAGTACAACTCGACGTCGGTCGGGATGACGGCTTCTGCTCCGTAGACAAGGAAGAACGGGGTGAACCCGGTCGACCGGTTTGGCGTTGTTTGGAGACTCCAGAGGACGGCCGGCAGCTCTTCGAGCCAGCTGTCGAGTGAACGGATGAGCGGCTCGACGAGCCGCGGCTTGATGCCGGATAGGATGAGGCCATTGGCCCGCTCGACCTGGCCGTTGGACTGCGGGTGTGCAACGGAAGCCAGGTCGAGGCGGATGCCGGAGATGGAGCAGTACTGCGCGAGTGCGCCCTTGGCGAAGTTGGTGCCATTGTCCGTGATGATGCTGTTCGGCATGCCGTAGCGCACCGCGATGTCCTTGACGAATCGGACGGCCATTGGCCCATCCAGTTTCTTGATTGGCCTTGCTTTGATCCATTTGGTGAACTTGTCCACCGCCACCAGCAAATGCGTCATGCCGCCTCGGGCGGTCTTGAAGGGCCCCACCATGTCGAGTCCCCAGACCGCAAAGGGCTAGGCGATCGGGATGGTCCAGAGTGCCGACGCCGGCTGGTGGCTGCGCTTGCTGAAGCGTTGGCATCCCTCGCACTTGAGGACGAGTGACTCGCCATCTTGGAGGGCCGTGGGCCAGTAGAAACCATGGCGGAAAGCCTTGGCCACCAGGGACCACGAGGCGGTGTGGTGCCCGCACTCGCCCTGGTGTATGTCGAGGAGAATCTCAATGCCCTTGTCTTGCTCGATGCAGCACTGGAACACGCCGGTGGAGCTGTGTTTGACGAGCTCATTGTTGATGATGTTGTAGGCGGACGCCCGATGCTGCACTTGTCGGGCTTCGGTCTCGTCCATGAGGAGGACCCCGTTCTCCAGAAACTCTGAGATGGGCAGGGCCCACGACGGCGCCGTCACCACGGCAAAGACGGCCACCATGGCGGGTTCCAGGGCAGCAGCCCCCGAGCCGGGTTCAACAGCCCCCGGGTCGGGAACGGCGGTGGCCGGGTCGACGGCAGCGGCCCCCGGGCCGGTTTGAGCAGTCCCCGGGCCGGGTTCGGCAGTCCCCGAGCTGGGTTGAGGCGCAGCCGGGTCGTCCGGGACGTAGATGGACTCGGAGTCCGGAGACGGCTTGACGGACGGCTTGTGCAGGTGCTCGAGGGAGACGCCGGACGGGATGGATTGCTGGGACGAGGCGATCTTGGCGAGCGTGTCGGCTGCCTCATTTTCCGCGCGCGGGACGTGGAGGAACTCGCAGCCCGTGAAGAATCTGGACAGCTTCTGGACGAGGAAGCGGTAGCTTGCCATGTTGGGGTCGCGGGCGTCCCACTCGCCGGAGCACTGCTGCACCACCAGATCCGAGTCGCCGTAGCATAGGATGCGCCGGATGCCGAGTTCCTTGGCAAGCCGGAGGCCATCCACAAAGGCTTCGTACTCGGCGACGTTGTTGGAGGCGGCGAAGTGTATCTGGAGCGCGTACCGGAGCCGGTCGCCCTTCGAGGAGGACAGCACGATGCCAGCCCCCAGGCCGAAACGCATCTTCGAGCCGTCGAAGTGCATGCGCCAGTGCGTCGAGTCCGGCGGCGGCGGCAGGTACTGGGTCTCGGTCCAGTCGACGAGGAAGTTGGCCAGGGCTTGAGACTTGATCGTAGTGCGGGGCTCGTAGAGGATGGTGTGGCCGGCTAGCTCGAGCGCCCACTTGGCGACCCGGCCAGAGGCATCCCGGCACCCGATGATCTCACTGAGAGGGGTCATGCTGACCACGGTAACAACATGCTCTTGGAAGTACTACTTCAATTTCTTGGCGGTGAAGCCGTAACACATCTTCTGGTAGTGCGGGTAGTTCTTCTTGGAGGCGGAGAGCACCTCGCTTAGGTAGTAGACGAGACGCTGGATGGCTTGGATCTTGCCCTTCTCTAGTCTCTCAACCACCATCACTATGTTGACCGACCGCGAGGTTGCGGCGATGTAGAGCAACAGTGGCTCCTTCTCAGCCGGTGCGTCCAGGACGGGTGCGGTGGAGAGCATGCGCTTGAGATCCTGGAAAGCCTCGTCCGCCTGGTCGTTCCATTTGAACGGCGTCATCTTCTTCATCAGTTGATACAGGGGCAAGGCCCTCTCGTCCAGCCGGCAGAGAAACCGGCCGACCGAGGCCAAGCAGCCGGTGAACAGCCGAGCTGGCTTGCGCATGCGCTCGATGGCCTTGATATTCTCCGGGTTTGCCTCAATGCCGTGCTCCGAGACGAGGAAGCCGAGCAGCTTTCCAGCCGGGACACCAAAAACGCACTTTTCCGGGTTGAGCTTGACCTTGTACTCGCGCAAGTTGGCGAAGGTTTCCTTCAGGTCGTCGAGGAGCGTGAGGTGATGCTTGGTCTTCACCACGATGTCGTCCATGTACACGTGGATGTTGCGGCCGAGTTGCGGCAGCAAGCATTTCTGCATGTAGCGCTGGAAGGTGGCGCCGGCGTTCTTCAGGCCGAATGACATGGTGATGTAGCAATACGCCCCAAAGGGCATGATGAAGGACATCTTCAGGGCATCGGCCGGGTCCAGCTTGATCTGATGATAGCCGGAGTAAGCATCCAGGAAGGACAGGGGCTCACACCCGGCAGTGGAGTCGATGACTTTGTCGATCCGCGGGAGGGCGAACGGATCCTTGGGGCAGGCCTTGTTCACGCTGGTGTAGTCGATACACATGCGCTAGGTCTTGTTCTTCTTCAGGACGAGGACTGGGTTGGCCAGCCACTCGGGGTGGAACACTTCCATGATGAAGTCGGCCGCCAAAAGCTTGGCGATCTCTTCACCAATGGTTCTTCTCTTCTCTTCGGAGAAACGTCGTAGGGGTTGGCGGACAGGCTTGGCATCCTTGCGGATGTGGAGTTTGTGCTCGGCGTACTTCCTCGGGATACCCCGCATGTCCTTTGGGGTCCATGCGAAAATATCCCGATTCTCACGGAGGAAGTCGACGAGCTTGCCTTCCTATTTGCTGTCGAGGCGAGTGCCTACGACAACGTACTTGATGCAGCTGGGGTCTTCCGGGTTCAGCTTCACTTTCTTGGTCTCCTTGGAGGGCTTGAAGGAGGCCTCGTCGGCCGGCTCCTCGGCCGGGACTGGCACGGCCGACGTCTCATGGGCTAGGGCGACGACCCGGTCAAGATGGCGCCGCTCGTCGGCTATGACCAGCGACTCGGCCAGCTTGGCCCCGTCTCGGGCGCACTCCAGGGACCTGCGATAGTCGCCGGTGATGGTGATGAGGCCCTTCGGACCCAGTAGCTTCATCTTTAGGTAAGCGTAGTGGGGGACCGCCAGGAACTTGGCGAGTGCAGGCCGGCCCAGCAGCGCGTGGTACGCGCTGGACAGGTCCACCACCTCGAACCAGAGCGGCTCGCGTCGGAAGTGGTTGCTATCGCCGAACAGGACGTCGAGCCGGATCCGCCGATAGGGGAGCAGGAGAGGCCGGGAACGATGCCGTGGAAGATCGTCCGGGTTGGCTCCAGGTCTTTGGCCTCGAGGCCGAGCTTGGCCATCGTGTCGCGGTAGAGGATGTTGATGCTGCTGCCGCCGTCGATGAGGACCCGGGAGAACTTGCACGTGCGCCGAGGTGCGATGATGGTGGGGTTGAGGACGAGGGCGTAACCACCCAGGTTCGGCATGACGGACGGGTGGTCCTCCCAAGTCCAGGTGACCGGGCGCTCCGACCAGTGCATGTATTCCGGCTTGGTCGGGATGACGGTGCTCACCTCCTGCCGAACGAGGCGCTTGCTGCGTTTGTCATCGCCGAGGCTCGTGAAGACGACGTAGGTCGCGTTCTGGGCCGGGTAGACGTCGTCGCGCATTACGCCGCCAGCCGGAGGCGGCGGCGGAGGCGGAGACGACTGCCCCGCTCCAGGGGCCGGGTCCGGAGGAGGCGGGATGTCGCGCCTCATGAGGCGCTTGGTGATGGCGCACTGCCAGAGTGTGTGCGTGGATGGCCTTGCGCCGCTGTGGTGCTTGCAGGGGGCGTCGAGCATCTCCTCGAAACTCATGGCGGGTTGCCATGTCGTCTTGCCGGTCTGTCGGTGCTTGGCGGCCGGGTCGGTCGCGGGCGCCTGCTCGGCGGCCATGACGAGCCGGTTGTCGTAGCGCTGGGCCGGCTGATCGGCCTTGCGCTTGTTGTTTTGCTGGTTGTGCTGCTGCCGGCTTCCTTCGCCGGCCGGCTTTGGAGGGGGAACCGGCTTCACTTTGCCGGCTTCATCCAGTGCCACATGGATCTTCATGGCGGAGTCGGCGTTGGCGTACTTGTCCGCCGTCACCATGAGCACGACCATAGTGGTCGGCTCGGAGCGTAAAAGCTTGTGCTTGAGGAGGGTGCCATCCCGGCACCCGTTGATGAAGTACTGGATTGTTTGGACTTTGTGGACGTCCTCGTAGCTGTTCCGGAGCTCGGTCCAGCGTGCGAGGTACTCGCGGCCGGTTTCCGCCGGTCCCTGCACGCACATGGCGAGCTGGCTGGGGCGGCTGGGTCGTTTGTAGGTGCCGGTGAAGTTGCGCACGAAGGCCTGCTCGAAGTCAACCCATGCGTTGATGCTGCCCGCTGGCAGGCTGTTCAACTAGGTGCGGGCCGACCCTTGGAGCATGAGCGGTGCGCAGCGCACGGTGAGACGGTGGTTACCGCCGGCGATGCCGATGGCGGTAGTGTAGTCGGTGAGCCAGTCCTCCGGCTTCATGGTGCCGTTGTACTTGGGGGTGTCGCGGGGGAGCGTGAACCCTTTAGTAAAGGGCTCATCCCGGATGCATGGTCCGAAGCACGCCGGCCCGATGGGGCCGCTCTCCTCCAGCTCCTAGGAGAGGGCGAGTTGGTCGAGGCGGTGGCGAGCGTCGGTGTCGTTGATGGCGCGCGGGCCCAGCCGATCGGCGACCGTGCTGCGGGGGGCCGGGTCGACCGTAGTCGGACGTCGGCCAAGTTGGAGCAGAGGGTCGATTCGGCGTTGGACCTCTGAGACTGGCTTGTCGCCCAAGCCGCCGGCAGTCGTTGGGGCAGGGTTGCGCTGAGTCCGGGTGCGGCCGGAGTGCACCTCGGGAGGGATGGCGCCGAAGGCACGTCCGATCGCGCCGCCCCGGGACAGTACATCGGCGACCCAGCTCGGCTCGGGCGCGTCCGGCATGAAGCCGTAGGCGGCGTTGCGCTCCAGCTGAGCGGAGTCCAGGCGACGCTGCGTGGCGGCGAGCGTCTCGGTGAGGTCCAGCGGGCGCTGGCGGTCCTCGTCGAGCCGAGTTCGGGCCTCGGCGATGTTGGAGGCGTCGATGTCGGTGCCGATGGGGACAAGAAGGCTCTGCATCGTGGCGCGTAGCGTGTTGGGCGAGTCGACCCGCTCCGTTGGGGCCTTGCTTCGGCGGCCTTCCTCGCCGCGCTGGACGAGGAAGAGGCGCCGGTGTCGGTGACGAAGACCTGCACACAGAGGTCCATTGCCCCGGCGGGAGCGCCGCCGCCGAGGGAAAGGGGGGAGTCGGAACAGCCAAGTACCTCGTTGGGGTACTCGTCGGCCGTAGGCGCATCGGAGATGCGCAGCGCGACGAAGGAGGCGGCGAGTGCGTTGATGACGTCGTCCGCCAGTGTGACGGGCTCGTCGGAGTCGGAGAGGAGCCCCGTCTGAAGCATGCTCCCAGCCAGGACCTCGAGCTGCCCCATGGTGGCCGCCAACTGTCGTGGTGGGCGCACGACAGATGCCAAGGGATGGCTAAAGATAGGAGGAGGCTCGAGGGCACTCGTGGGCTCCAGAGGCGAGATCGGCATGAGCGAGCGTGGAACGCAAGGCATACCCAGGTTCGGGGCTCTCCGGAGAGATAACACCCCTAGTCCTGCTGAGTGTAGTTGATATGTATCAGTACAGAGTTGCCCCTAGAGCTGTATCGAGGAAGAAGGGAAGCTGGCTGATAACCCACAAGTATAGGGGATCGCAACAGTTTTCGAGGGTAGAGTATTCAACCCAAATTTATTGATTCAACACAAGGGGAGCCAAAGAATATTCTCAAGTATTAGCAGCTGAGTTGTCAATTCAACCACACCTGGAAGACTTAATATCTGTAGTAAAGTATTTAGTAGCAAAGTAGTATGGAAGTAACGGTAACGGTGGCAAAAGTAACAATAGCAGTTTTGTAGTAATCGTAACAGTGGCAACGGAAAAGTAACTAAGCAAAGATCAATATGTGAAAAGCTCGTAGGCAATGGATCAGTGATGGATAATTATGTCGGATGCGATTCCTCATGCAAAAGTTATAACATAGGGTGACACAGAACTAGCTCCAGTTCATCAATGTAATGTAGGCATGTATTCCGAATATAGTTCATAACAGTTATAACATAGGGGTCCTATTGGAAACTAAGGGATATTAAGGCCTCCTTTTAATAGAGTACCGGATAAAAGCATTAACACTTAGTGAATACATGAACTCCTCAAACTACAGTCATCACCGGGAGTGGTCCCGATTATTGTCACTTTGGGGTTGCCGGAACATAACACATAGTAGGTGACTATTGACTTGCAAGATAGGATCAAGAACTCACATATATTCATGAAAACATAATAGGTTCAGTCTGAAATCATGGCACTCGGGCCCTAGTGACAAGCATTAAGCATAGCAAAGTCATAGCAACATCAATCTCAGAACATAATGGATACTGGGGATCAAACCCTAACAAAACTAACTCGATTACATGGTAAATCTCATCCAACCCATCACCGTCCAGCAAGCCTACGATGGAATTACTCACGCACGGCGGTGAGCATCATGAAATTAGTGATGGAGGATGGTTGATGATGACGACAGCGACGGATTCCCCTCTCCAAAGCCCCGAACGGACTCCAGATCAGCCCTCCCGAGAGAGATTAGGGCTTGGCGGCGGCTCCGTATCGTAAAACGCGATGAATCCTTCTCTCTGATTTTTTTCTCCCCGAACGTGAATATATGGAGTTGGAGTTGAGGTCGGTGGAGTCTCAGAGGGGCCACGAGGCAGGGGGCGCGCCCCAGGGGGGTGGGCGCGCCCTGCACCCTCGTGGACAGGGTGTGGGCCCCCTGATGTTGATTCTTTCGCCAATATTTTCTATTATTTCCAAAACGTGTCTCCGTGGATTTCCATATCATTCCGAGAACTTTTATTTCTGCACAAAAATAACACCATGGCAATTCTGCTGAAAACAGCGCCAGTCCCGGTTAGTTCCATTCAAATCATGCAAGTTAGAGTCCAAAACAAGGGCAAAAGTGTTTGGAAAAGTAGATACGTTGGAGACGTATCAACTCCCCCAAGCTTAAACCTTTGTTTGTCCTCAAGCAATTCAGTTGACAAACTAAAAGTGATAAAGAAAAACTTTTACAGACTCTGTTTGATCTTGTTGTTGCAAATATGTAAAGCCAGCATTCAAGTTTTCAGCAAAGATTATGAACAACCATATTCACAATAACATTTAGGTCTCATGTTTACTCATATCAATGGCATAATCAACTAGCGAGCAATAATAATAAATCTCGGATGACAACACTTTCTCAAAACAGTTATAATATGATATAACAAGATGGTATCTCGCTAGCCCTTTCTGAGATCGCAAAACATAAATGCAAAGCACCCCTAAAGATCAAGGACTGACTAGACATTGTAATTCATGGTAAAAGAGATCCAGTCACAGTCATACTCAATGTAAATTAATAGCAATGCATGCGAATGACAGCGGTTCTCTCCAACTGGTGCTTTTTAATAAGAGGATGATGACTCAACATAAAAGTAAATAGATAGGCCCTTCACAGAGGGAAGCAGGGATTTGCAGAGGTGCCAGAGCTCGAGTTTTGAAATAGAGATCGAATAATATTTTGAGTGGCATACTTTCATTGTCAACATAACAACCAAGAGATCTCGATATCTTCCATGCTACACACATTATAGGCGGTTCCCAAACAGAATGGTAAGGTTTATACTCCCCCACCACCAACAAGCATCAATCCATGGCTTGCCCGAAACAACGGGTGCCTCCAACTAATAACAATCCTAGGGGAGTTTTGTTTGCAATTATTTTGATTTGAGCATGGGACTGGGCATCCCGGTTACCGGTCATTTTTTCATGAGTGATGAGCGGAGTCCACTCATCGTGAGAATAACCCACCTAGCATGGAAGATATAGACAGCCCTAGTTGATACATGAGCTATTCGAGAATACAAAACAGAATTTTATTTAAAGGTTTAGAGTTTGACACATACAAATTTACTTGAAACGACAGGTAAATACCGCATATAGGAAGGTATGGTGGACTCATATGGAATAACTTTGGGGTTTATGGAAGTGGATGCACAAGCAGTATTCCCGCTTAATACAAGTGAAGGCTGGAAAGAGACTGGGAAGCAACCAACTAGAGAGCGACAACAGTCATGAACATGCATTAAAATTAATCAACACTGAGTGCAAGCATGAGTAGGATATAATTCACCATGAACATAAATATCGTGGAGGCTATGTTGATTTTGTTTCAACTACATGCGTGAACATGTGCCAAGTCAAGCCACTCGAATCGTTCAAAGGAGGATACCACCCTATCATACCACATCACAACCATTTTAATAGCATGTTGGCACGCAAGGTAAACCATTATAAACTCGTAGCTAATTAAGCATGGCATGAGCAACTATAATCTCTAATTGTCATTGCAAACATGTTTCATTCATAATAGGCTGAATCAGGAACGATGAACTAATCATATTTACAAAAACAAGATAGGTCAAGTTCATACCAGCTTCTCTCATCTCAATCAGTCCATCATATATCGTCATTATTGCTTTTCACTTGCACGACCAAACGGTGTGGATAATAATAATAGTGCACGTGCATTGGACTAAGCTGGAATCTGCAAGCATCTATTATATAATTATAAGACAAGAGGCAAACAAACCATCACAGTAAGCCCGCTCCACTCCTAGGGGGCCGGCACGGGTGAAACCCTAGCCGCCGCCCCCGTCTTCCCTCTTCTCCATCCACCCCGCTGCCACCGGAGGAAACCGACGGGTAAGACCCGTTCGGCGGACGGCGGTGGCGGGATCTCGTCCTCTCCTGCCGAGGGGACCTCCGGCCTAGCGCGGGGGCCGGCCCTAGACGGCGTTGGCGCTCGGCGGAGCTCGGAATCGGGGCGGCGGCCTCAACTTTCTGGTGGTGGCTTGGCTGGAGCGGCTGCGAGGGCAGCGCGGCGGCCGCCATTGGATCTAGGCGGTGCTGGCCACGGCGACTTGTGGGGCGCTGGATCAAGATTTGAAAACGGAGATGCCATCTATGGCGGCGGCGGTCACTTGCGGTTTGACTGTGATCCGATCTGATTCCAATCTGCAGATTAGTGACATGGACAACCACGGCTCCAACTGGACAACTGAAGGGATCCTTTTCCCAAGTTTGTCATCAGCTAATGGCGAGGATGACATGGGTCTGCCAAAGGTGCCCTTATCGTGGGTTCCGGTGGCTCCTGGCAGTCGCGTCGTCGCCAGTCAACTAGCTCATAGGAGCACAGCTTTTCCCATCAGAACTGTGTGTGAGCAATGGACAATGGATGGAATGCCAAACATTCAGGCTGAAGACGTTCTGAGATGTGATGTTCCATGGTCCTTATGCACGAGGATTATGCATATTCGTTGCCGAGTGGTCTAGAACAGGACGCATGTGGGCGTTTGTCTGTGTTCGGCATTGTCAAGGATTGAAGGAATGAAGGGGGTGGTCCAGCGGTTGCAACAACACTTCGTGGTTGCGTTTGGTGGTGTTACTTCAGTACCGGGATTGGAGTTTCACGGTGAAAACCCATGGTGTGTCCTTCGCCGGTCATACCTGGCAATGGCGGTATTTCGATATCGTTACCTTGTTGAAGGCATTGCATGATGTTGCTCAGTTCTTCTCTCAGGGTGAAAACTCAGGATTTAGTATTTTACTGAATCCGGCAACGATGACACTTGTGTGTCCTTATCTTCTTGAAGACGTTGCTTTTGGAGAACCTACTCGCAGCCCGTGTGTTGTCACGGTAGTGCTTGGTATCGTTGTTGGTTACGGCGTGTCTTAGATTTTTTTTCTTTTGTTTTTTTTTCTTTTTTCTTTTTGGCTGTGTGCATCCTTGATGCCTCGAGTTACTCGTGGCATTGAGTTGTTGCAGAGGCCGGGTGTACTTGATATCATCTTGATATTAATATATTACCCTTTGTCGAAAAAGGTTAAAAATATTTGATGCATGGATCTAAATTACAAGGGCTAAGATTAAAAGATTTTAAGAGTTACGTACAACAATATGGAGGTGCATATATATTTCATTGACACGCTCAATACATGGAAACATAGGTTTAACCGGACTGTGCAACCATATATTTGCAAAGGGCAATTGGTGTCCGACAAGAGTTATAATTAGTACAGACAAAAAAAGGAATTACGAGCGGCTGCATAGAGTGACCAAGTTGCACATGTTAAAAAAGAAAAGCACAGTCCAGGTCCGGATTGCACACGTAGGAAAAAGCACGGCTTACAAGAGATCATAGACTCAAGAATAAAATAAAATATAAGAGATCAAATAAAATATGAAAAGAGAGGAGTCTGCCTTGCCATGTGCACCATGTACGGACAATGATGACATATACTTTTTTAGGGTCAAATGATGACTTGCTAGGACCAAAGGCTGCGGTCAGGGTTTTAGATAAAATTACTATATCAATTAGTAGTACCCTGTGCTTCCACATGGTTGTCGGTATTTTTCCTGAGCCCATTAATGTGGCTCCTCCTCCTAACTTAGCCCAATGACACAATCTACAAGAAAAAATGCCCAGTAACAAAACAGAAGTTTCTTAGAAGCGTATCAATACAACGCTCTATGTGTGTGGGCAGGATAAGAACACGTAAATACAAACACAAAATCTTGGAGATAAGCACATCCTTGAAAAAAATCAAAGACGAATATTTTTTTGTGAAAAAATCAAAGACGAATCTAGCAAACAACGCGTAATAGTTTGGCGTTGTACGGAATTTTTAAAAGCAGTGTTTTTTTAACACAGTACAATCGAAGTCGCTCACATACACGAATATATGCTCACCCCTATGAATGCACACACGCACATCCTACTCCTATTAGCACCTTCAAGAAACTGAGCCGGTACATCATTTTAAGATCGTCGAAGTCGCCACAGACGCTTTCGTAGTCGACGGGAATGTCTCACCGGAAGGCCTGGAATAAATCCAGAAAAATGAAGCACCAATGTCAAGTCTGAGACCTGAACTGTCTCTGATGGCCAGAAGATACAACTGTTCTTCTAACCATCCAACTATAGGTTGGTTCACTGTATGAAATTTCGAAAACAACAATTCACGTCACTAAGAGCACGCCTATAAAAAAGTGCTACGATGATAGGCATTAAGCAACAATTCTTTAAATTCATTTTTAATGAATATACACGGCCGGAATATTACATTAGATGAGAAGAGAAAGAAGCAATCAAAGATGCATCTATCTATTATAGTAATATATAAGTAAACGAGCCACGACATGCATGCTGTCACACAGAGCAAATATCTAATCCATTGATTACTAATTTGGATTGCTAAGACTAAAAACAAAAACACCTATACTATGCTTAAGGTTCGTAATGGAGCCTTCGTCAGGCGTGGCTCCGGTGTTCATTATGGACTAAAATTACACTAAACTACCTGTATACAAGCACGATCAAATAAGACACAGTACATGCATGCATGAATTTTTTTAGTCATCGGAAGTGCAAAGCAACTCAAACATAATAAAAATTACAATAAATTATCTAGATCACCGAATAACTACTATCGCCGTCAGAACAAGACGGTATCGCCGCTTCCCTGCCAGAGTCAGTCTAACGAAATATATATGATCGACCAAACTATGTTTTAGTCCATCGCACCATCACAAGTCACAAATGGATCATGTGTTTACATAGCTCTGTTAAAGTTTTAATAAATCTGATTTTTTTTATAACGACGTACAGATGTTCATTACACATTACATAATTTCTTGAAGAAATATATTTATTTGTGGGCTAAACAAAAATACAAATATGTGGATCTACAATGGATGTAGGATTTGCTATTACATGTCCACGTATTTGCTTCTTTGTGTAGACAAAAAAATTAATAGTAAAATTAGACATATATGTGGTGCACACCTACATGCCACGTGATATTGTTTTAGAATGTCCTAAAACTTATAAGTATATCTCTGGTCTCCAACTTCGTATAAATTAAATAATGAAATTAGATACATAATATAAATATTGGAAATGCAGGGCCGCTATATAGGATATAGTTGGTCTCCACTCCATGCATATACATTTTCTCTCTTTTTGTTCTTTAAACATGATTTTTTTTCATTTCGGTAATTCTAGAAACACTATGTGAATATATAGCTGGTATCCTACTATAGATACGCTTTCTCTCTTTCTGTACAAATGGTTCAGGAAACGTCAAACAAGGTAACCCAGATTTATCAATTAATTAATTAGCAATCTATTTTGACAAAATATGAGAGTGTACATTTGCATATCAATTGAATCTGCTTTAAGCGGATACGAATGATCAGCTACAAAGTTAGGCCAATTAAATTTACCATAGCCACTTCTCATAGTTTATATGCCATCCAGGAAAAGGAAATCAAATGCTCGATCGATAGTAGTTTGTTAACTCCTTCTCTTCTTACCTTGGACACAACAAACTTAATTAAGTAATATGATTTGATTTGATGGTGGAACTTCGTCTATATAATAAAGTTATCAAAACAAAAATATTGTGCACCATAAGAAAGCGAACTATATACAAACATTCTTATTAGGAGTCCACCCTAAACCCATATGGATTGCAGCCATATTCAATTTTACGTGCCTAAGTTACTTTAGAAGCTGTATGAATATACATATGCATTATAAGATTTTGATGCACAACATCAATGTAAAGATCCAGCTCTTGGTGAAGAACTCTAAAAAGTAAGTGATGTAAAGAGAGCCAATGAGGTATGCTGGAAGAGAGCGAGAAAACAGAAATTATTAGAATAAAAATCTATGAAGATTGTAGAAGATAGCATGCAATATCCAACAATGGATTGGTATGAGCATGCATTAGGTATATCTACATGAATGAGCTTCTTCGATATATAAACATGCATTTGTTCAATAGTAAAAAAATATGTTTGCGGGAGTACAACAAAGACAAACAGAGATATGCATGACTTGATGCTAACTACAGATTTCACAGTATCTAGGAGTAATAGAGATGTGTTTAATTATGCAGAATCAAATCTTCTGGAGACCGTGCATCTAGGATGTTAGATATGTGCAATAAAATAAAGAAAAGAGTTCCAACCCTGGACATGCAAGCGTATTGAACAATTATTTAGTGGAAACCAACAAACAATGTTTGACACGCTGAATTATATGTACACATCTTAATATATTAAATGGGTGTGGTTAGGTCTCAGTCGCTTGATAATTAACCAAGTCTTCATGCAAGATCTTACAAATATAACATCGGCTGAGAGTTAACCAACTCTCAGTTGACCGAGATTTAGCAACACTGATACTAAATTGGTATGACTAAGACATAACCAAGTCCAGATTGAGCATCACTGATAGTAAATTGGTATCTAAGAAATCTACAAATTCACATCTCAACTTTCACATGACATACACACAAAAGAAATAAGCTTATTAATGGAGGGCGATCAAGCTAGCCGCGCAAATGCGCGGGTCACCCCGCTAGTTTAATACAAGAGAGAAGATAAGGTAATATGGGCTCTTGGTTAAATCAACAATAATGCATATGAGAGCCACTCAACATTTTCATCATGGTCTTCTCCTCTCGACCCCCAAAGAAAAGAAATAAAAATAAAAATATTTACACGGGAAAACTCCCAACAAACAAAAGAAGAACGAGAAATCTTTTTGGGTTTTCTTTTAGGGATTTTTATTTCTGTGCCCCTGGTTCGTTAGTTCTACTCATTTATCCCCGCGCTCTTAACTTTTGCTCACTTTTCCCCACTCCCTTGCCCGAAACCCTCAGAACTGGTCACAGCGGACGTTGCCGTCGGGTCAATGGCTTGACCGTTAACTCTGACTAGTGGGGCCGTGTAGGGCAGAGTCCACATTTTGACCGTTGCGTGGTAACCAGTGGGGCCGCGAAACTGACACTCACGGTAACCTGAATCAGATCCAGTCGCTTCCGCGCCGCCCCCTCCGCCACCGTCGTGCCGCCTCTGCCACTGTCGTGCCGCCTCCACCGCACTCCTGCCACCTCCGCCGCAGTCGTGCCGCCTCCGCCGCATCTACCCTCTCTCCATCTAGGATTAGGAAGCGATGTCGGGGGGGCACCCTGATACGTCTCCGTCGTATCTACTTTTCCAAACACTTTTGCCCTTGTTTTGGACTCTAACTTGTATGATTTGAATGGAACTAACCCGGACTGACGCTGTTTTCAGCAGACTTTTCATGGTGTTATTTATGTGCAAAAACAAAAGTTCTCGGAATGACCTGAAACTCCACGGAACATATTTTTGGAAAATGTTAAAAATACTGGAAGAAGAATCCACGTCAGGGGGGCCTCCACCTGTCCACGAGGGTGGGGGGCGCGCCTGCCCCCCCTGGGCGCACCCCCTGCCTCGTGGGCCCCCGACGCTCCACCAACCTCAACTCCAACTCCATATATTCGTGTTCGGGGAGAAAAAAATAAGGGAGAAGGATTCATCGCATTTTACGATACGGAGCCGCCGCCAAGCCCTAAAACCTCTCGGGAGGGCTGATCTGGAGTCCGTTCGGGGCTCCGGAGAGGGGAATCCGTCGTCGTCGTCAACATCAACCATCCTCCATCACCAATTTCATGATGCTCACCGCCGTGCGTGAGTAATTTCATCGTAGGCTTGCAGGACGGTGATAGGTTGGATGAGATTTATCATGTAATCGAGTTAGTTTTGTTAGGGTTTGATCCCTAGTATCCACTATGTTCTGAGATTGATGTTGCTATGACTTTGCTATGCTTAATGCTTGTCACTAGGGCCCGAGTGCCATGATTTCAGATCTGAACCTATTATGTTTTCATGAATATATGTGAGTTCTTGATCCTATCTTGCAAGTCTATAGTCACCTACTATGTGTTATGATCCGGCAACCCCGAAGTGACAATAATCGGGACCACTCCCGGTGATGACCATAGTTGAGGAGTTCATGTATTCACTATGTGCTAATGCTTTGGTCGGGTACTCTATTAAAAGGAGGCTTTAATATCCCTTAGTTTCCATTAGGACCCCGCTGCCACGGGAGGGTAGGACAAAAGATGTCATGCAAGTTCTTTTCCATAAGCACGTATGACTATATTCGGAATACATGCCTACATTACATTGATGAATTGGAGCTAGTTCTGTGTCACCCTATGTTATGACTGTTACATGATGAACCACATCCGGCATAATTCTCCATCACCGATCCAATGCCTACGAGCTTTTCACATATTGTTCTTCGCTTATTTACTTTTCCGTTGCTACTGTTACAATCACTACAAAACCCAAAAATATTACTTTTGCTATCGTTACCGTTACTTCGATACTACTTTGCTACTAAATACTTTGCTGCAGAAATTAAGTTATCCAGGTGTGGTTGAATTGACAACTCAACTGCTAATACTTGAGAATATTCTTTGGCACCCCTTGTGTCAAATCAATAAATTTGGGTTGAATACTCTACCCTCGAAAACTGTTGCGATCCCCTAAACTTGTGGGTTATCAAGACTATTTTCTGGCACCGTTGCCAGGGAACATAGCTCTATTCTTTGAGTCCCTTGGGATTTATATCTGCTGGTCACTATGAAGAACTTGAAAGACGCAAAAACAAAAATTTATCCCTCAACTACGAGGGGAGGTAAGGAACTGCCATCTAGCTCTGCACTTGATTCACATTCTGATTTGAGTAAGCTTGCGACACCTAAACCTGCTTCTGCTATTCATTCTGATATGTCGCATGCTATTGATGATGCCACTTCTGCTATGCATGTTACTTATAATGAAACTACTTCTATGCTTGATACTACTGTGCCACTTGGTGAATTTCTTGATGAAAAACTTGCTAGGGCTAGAGAGAATGAAATTATTGAAACTGATAATATCGATGATAGTGATGATGAAGACTCTCCCCCTAATAAATATGAATTGCCTGTTGTTCCTGAGGGTTATGTTATGGATGAAGAAGCTGCTAGAGCTATTTTAGCTTGCAATGATAGATATGATCTTAAGAAGTTACTAGCTAAATGGAAGCAGCAATCTCTTAATGCTAGAATGAAACCTGACCCTGCTTTTGCTACTTCACCTATCTGTGTTATTGATAAGGATTATGAATTCTCTGTTGATCCTGATATAATTACTTTGGTTGAATCTGATCCTTTTTATGGCTATGAATCTGAAACTGTTGTGGCACATCTTACTAAATTAAATGATATAGCCACCCTGTTCACTAATGATGGGAAATCTCGCTACCTTTATATCCTCAAAATATTTTCGTTCTCATTAAAGGGTGATGCTAAGATATGGTTTAATTCTCTTGATCCTGGTTGTGTGCGTAGTCCCCAGGATATGATTTATTACTTCTCTGCTAAATATTTCCCTACTCATAAGAAACAAGCTGCTTTATGGAATATATATAATTTTATGCAAACTGAAGAAGAGAGTCTCCCACAAGCTTGGGGGAGGCTTCTCCAATTACTTAATGCTTTGCCTGATCATCCTCTTAAGAAAAATGAAATACTTGATATCTTTTATAATGGACTAACCGATGCTTCCAGAGATTACCTGGATAGTTGCGTTGGTTCTGTTTTCAGGGAAAGAACACCGGATGAAGCTGAAATTTTATTGAATAATATGTTGACAAATGAAAATAATTGGACACTTCCTGAGGCAATTCCTGAGCCTATTCCTAAACCAACTCCGAAGAAGAGGGGTGTTCTATTTCTCAGTCCTGAAGATATGCAAGAGGCAAAGAAATCTATGAAAGAAAAGGGTATTAAAGCTGAAGATCTTAAGAATTTACCTCCTATTGAAGAAATACATGGTCTTAATTTACCGCCTGTTGAAGAAACATATGATCTTAATCCATCACCTATTGAAGAAACTCATGGTCTTGATAACCCGACACAGGTAGTAAAGGTAAATTCTCTCTATAGATATGATAAAGCCGAAATCCCTCCAACTAAGATTGCTAGCCAATGCTTGGATGAGTTTGATAATTTTATTGTCAAACAAGAAAACTTCAATGCTTATTTTGGTAGAAAATTGAAATACAATGCTTATATGATTGAACACTTGGGTGATTATATGTCTAGAGTTAAAGGTGAACATAAACTCATTAGTAAACATGCTTCTATGGTTACCACTCAAGTAGAACAAGTACTTAAAGCTCAAAATGATTTGCTTAATGAATTAAACAATAAGAATAATGATTATGCTGTTAGAGTGGCTACTAGAGCTGGTAAAATGACTCAGGAACCTTTGTATCCTGAAGGCCACCCTAAGAGAATTGAGCAAGATTCTCAGAGAAATCATATAGATATACCTAGTCCTTCTAAAAAGAAGAAAAATAAAAATGATAGGACTTTGCATGCATCTAGTGAACCTATTGCTGAACCACCTGAGAATCCTAATGATATTTCTATTTCTGATGCTGAAACACAATCTGGTAATGAACATGAACCTAGTAATAATGTTAATGATGATGTTCATGATGATTCTCAACCTAGCAATGACAATGATGTAGAAATTGAACCTGCTGTCGATCTTGATAACCCACAATCAAAGAATCAATGTTATGATAAGAGAGACTTTGTTGCTAAGAAACATGGTAAAGAAAGAGAACCTTGGGTTCAGAAACCCATGCCTTTTCCTCCTAAACCATCCAAGAAAAAGGATGATGAGGATTTTGAGCGCTTTGCTGAAATGATTAGACCTATCTTTTTGTGTATGCGATTAACTGATATGCTCAAAATGAATCCTTATGCTAAGTATATGAAAGAAATTGTTACTAATAAAAGAAAGATACCGGAAGCTGAAATTTCCACCATGCTTGCTAATTACACTTTTAAAGGTGGAATACCAAAGAAACTTGGAGATCCAGGAGTACCTACTATACCATGCTCCATTAAAAGAAACTATGTTAAAACTGCTTTATGTGATCTTGGAGCCGGTGTTAGTGTTATGCCTCTCTCTTTATAACGTAGACTTGATTTGAATAAGTTGACACCTACTGATATATCTTTGCAAATGGCTGATAAATCAACTGCTATACCTGTCGGTATTTGTGAGGATGTGCCTGTTGTAGTTGCAAACGTTACTATTTTAACGGACTTTGTTATTCTTGATATTCCCGAGGATGATAGTATGTCTATTATTCTTGGAAGACCCTTTTTGAATACTGCAGGGGCTATTATTGATTGCAACAAAGGCAATGTCACTTTTCATGTTAATGCTAATGAGCATACGGTACACTTTCCGAGGAAACAACCTCAAGTTCATAGTATCAATTCTATTGGAAAAATTCCATCGATTATTTTTGGAGGTTTTGAGTCTCCTTTACCTACTATCAAGAAGAAATAAGATATTCTTATTATTGGGGATGTGCATATCCCCGTTGAGGTAACATAGTGTTATTCGAAATTTCTATGGTTCCATGTTATTCGGAATGAGTTGTTAACAAGACTTGATCAACCTTGTTAGTGGATTCCTTTTGATGAGCATGAGATGGATGAAGTTAGAAGGCACAACCTTCTGTACCCTCCTTCTACTTTCTGTTATTTAGTTGAAATAAAGTAAAATAGCATTTTTCTATCAGTTTTTTGAATTATCTGTGCAATATAAGAATACCCCGAAAATAAAAGTTCTCCAAATGCCCTGCCAATTTAATATGATTTTTTCTGGAATATTTGAGAATATCTGGCACTCAAAACACAGCAGGGGGAGCAAGCACCTGGCCACGAGGGTCCAGGGCGCGCCCCCCTGCCTCGTGGGCCCATGGTGGCTCCCCTCCACTTATTCCTGCACCCACACACTTCTTCTTCCTCCCAAAAAATCACCATCCAGCTCAAGCACGAGTTCTAGCTCATTTTGCTGCGATTTTCGATCTCCTTGCTCAAAGCACCTCTCACAAAACTGCTTGGGGGGATTGTTTCTTGGTATGTGACTCCTCCATTGGTCCAATTAGTTTTTGTTCTAAGCTTTATTCATTGCAAATTTGTGCTGCCTAGGTGACCATGTTCTTGAGCTTGCATGTCAAACTTATATGGTTCTAAGTAGTTCTAATGCATGATATAGGCTCTAGGCACTTGTAGGAGTAGTTGCTATCAATTTTATTGAGTTTGGTTCACTTTTGTTTGAAGTTACTAAAATTTTCAGAAATTTTTCAGTGGAAGAAATATGCTTAGGAAAATGTACCAAGGTGGTTCTTCAAGGAAGTAAGGACCCAGGCTTGCAATGTGTGATGCTGACGATTAGCCACCAAGGAACGCCCCAGTGCGGCCTTGTGAATGGCCTTCAGAGGACTTTATGGATCGAGCGGGAATCAAGGAAGAATTTAATGCATATTTGCGTAACGCCGATCTTGTCAGCTTCGAGGCAGAAAAGTGCCCCCAGTACCACTATCTCACTAGTTCCTTTGTGAGGAGGTTTGAATATTCATCTTCACGTTGTTGAGAGGAATGAACTGCCTCTCCAGTATCGCTTAATCTTTGACAGACGTCGTGATGTCCATATTACTCTCCCTGCTCCTGCCTTCTTTGATTATCAGGCAAAAGGAAGACATTTTATTACCAGAGAGGAGGCAGATGAGTACGAGAGGAGGGCGGAGGCAGCTCGCCGTCACGCTGCAGCTCAGGAGGCAATAGCCGCTGCATCTCAGTACGACCCCAGTTACAACTATGGATATCCGCCAGGCCATCCGTGGCAATAAACCAACTTAGGCCAAAAGCCTAAGCTTGGGGGAGTACGTATTTCCCACCGACATTACATTTATGTTCACACACACTCATTGCTAGATGTCGGTGCTCATACTCTTTCACTGTAATATCCATGCTAGTTTATTTTCCTTTTTCTTGCTTTCTTCTTGTGTGTTTAATAAACCTTAAGAAAAACCAAAAAAATTAGTGTAGCTTTTAGTTAGTTTACTTTCTTGCTGTAGTAGTAATAATTAAAAGAAAACCCAAAAATATTTCCCGTTCTTCTTTTGCTTGTTGGGAGCTTTCCCGTGTAAATAGTTTTATTTCTTTTCTTTTCTTTGGGGGTCGATAGGAGAAGATCATGATGAAATTGTTGAGGTGGCTCTTATATGCATTATTGTTGATCTAACCAAGAGCCCATATTGCCTTGTCTTCTCCTGTTTATTGAATGCTCGCAGATTCCAGCTTAGTCCAATGCACGTGCACTCTTATTATTTTCACATCGTTCGATCATGCAAGTGAAAGGCAATTATGACGATATATGATGGACTGACTGAGATGAGAGAAGCTGGTATGAACTCGACCTCTCTTGTTTTTGTAAATATGATTAGTTCATCGTTCCTGATTCAGCCTATTATGAATAAACATGTTTGCAATGACAATTATAGATTATAGTTGCTTATGCCATGCTTGATTAGCTATGACTTATAATGGTTTACCTTGCGTGCCAACATGCTATTAAAATGGTTGTGATGTGGTATAGTGGGGTGGTATCCTCCTTTGAATGATTTAAGTGACTCGACTTGGCACATGTTCACACATGTAGTTGAAACAAATCAACATAGCCTTCACGATATTTATGTTCATGGTGGATTATATCCTACTCATGCTTGCACTCAATGTTCATTAATTTTAATGCATGTTCATGACTGTTGTCGCTCTCTAGTTGGTCGCTTCCTAGTCTTTTGCTAGCCTTCACTTGTACTAAGCGGAATACTGCTTGTGCATCCAATCCCTTAAACCCCAAATTTATTCCATATGAGTCCACTATACCTTCCTATATGCGGTATCTACCTGCCATTCCAAGTAAATTTGTATGTGCCAAACTCTAAACCTTCAAATGAAATTCTGTTTTGTATGCTCGAATAGCTCATGTATCAACTAGGGCTGTCCGTATCTTCCATGCTAGGCGGGTTATTCTCAAGAGGAGTGGACTCCGCTCCTCACTCACGAGAAAATGGCTGGTCACCGGGATGCCCAGTCCCATGCTTTATGTAAACTAAATCAAAATAATTGCAAACAAAACTCCCCCGGGGCTGTTGCTAGTTGGAGGCACTTGTTGTTTTGAGCAAGCCATGGATTGATGCTTGTTGGTGGAGGGGGAGTATAAACTTTACCATTCTGTTTGGGAACCGCCTATAATGAGTGTAGCATGGAAGATATCGCCATCTCTCGGTTGTTATGTTGACAATGAAAGTATGCCGCTCAAAATATTATTTATCTCTGCTTTAAAATCGAGCTCTGGCACCTCTACAAATCCCTGCTTCCCTCTGCGAAGGGCCTATCTATTTACTTTCATGTTGAGTCATCACCCTCTTATCATAAGCACCAGCTGGAGAGCACTGCTGTCATTTGCATCCATTACTATTAATTTATATTGGGAATGACTATGACTGAATCTCTTTTACCGTGAAATTTCCAGTCAGTCCTTGATCTTTAAAGGTGCTCTGCATTTATGTTTTGCGGTCTCAGAAAGGGCTAGCGAGATACATCTTGTTATATCATATCATGATTGTTTTGAGAAAGTGTTTTCATCCGAGATTTATTATTATTGCTCGCTAGTTGATTACGCCATTGACATGAGTAAACATGAGACCTAAGTGTTATTGCGAATGTGGTTAGTTATAATCTTTGCTGAAAACTTGAATGTTGGCTTTACATATTTACAACAACAAGAGCAAACAGAGTTTGTAAAAGTTTTTCTTTATCACTTTCAGTTTATCAACTGAATTGCTTGAGGACAAGCAAAGGTTTAAGCTTGGGGGAGTTGATACGTCTCCGTCGTATCTACTTTTCCAAACACTTTTGCCCTTGTTTTGGACTCTAACTTGTATGATTTGTATGGAACTAACCCGGACAGACGTTGTTTTCAGCAGACTTTCCATGGTGTTATTTATGTGCAGAAACAAAAGTTCTTGGAATGACCTGAAACTCCACGGAACATATTTTTGGAAAATATTAAAAATACTGGAAGAAGAATCCACGTCAGGGGGGCCTCCACCTGTCCACGAGGGTGGGGGGCGCGCCTGCCCCCTTGGGCGCGCCCCACTGCCTCGTGGGCCCCCTGACGCTCCACCGACCTCAACTCCAACTCCATATATTCGTGTTCGGGGAGAAAAAAATCAGGGAGAAGGATTCATCGCGTTTTACGATACGGAGCCGCCGCCCTAAAACCTCCCGGGAGGGCTGATCTGGAGTCCGTTCGGGGCTCCGGAGAGGGGAATCCGTCGTCGTCGTCATCATCAACCATCCTCCATCACCAATTTCATGATGCTCACCGCCGTGCGTGAGTAATTCCATCGTAGGCTTGCTAGACGGTGATGGGTTGGATGAGATTTATCATGTAATCGAGTTAGTTTTGTTAGGTTTTGATCCCTAGTATCCACTATGTTCTGAGATTGATGTTGCTATGACTTTGCTATACTTAATGCTTGTCACTAGGGCCCGAGTGCCATGATTTCAGATCTGAACCTATTATGTTTTCATGAATATATGTGAGTTCTTGATCCTATATTGCAAGTCTATAGTCACCTACTATGTGTTATGATCTGGCAACCCCGAAGTGACAATAATCGGGACCACTCCCGGTGATGACCATAGTTTGAGGAGTTCATGTATTCACTATGTGCTAATGCTTTGGTCCGGTACTCTATTAAAAGGAGGCCTTAATATCCCTTAGTTTCCATTAGGACCCCGCTACCGCGGGAGGGTAGGACAAAAGATGTCATGCAAGTTCTTTTCCATAAGCACGTATGACTATATTCGGAATACATGCCTACATTACATTGATGAATTGGAGCTAGTTCTGTGTCACCCTATGTTATGACTGTTTGCTACCTCTTGAGCACTGCATTGGTTTTCCCTTGAAGAGGAAAGGGTGATGCAGCAAAGTAGCATAAGTATTTCCCTCAGTTTTTGAGAACCAAGGTATCAATCCAGTAGGAGGCTACACGCGAGTCCCTCGCACCTACACAAAACAAATAAATCCTCGCAACCAACGCGATAAGGGGTTGTCAATCCCTACACGGTCACTTACGAGAGTGAGATCTGATAGATATGATAGGATAATATTTTTGGTATTTTTATGATAAAGATGCAAAGTAAAATAAAAGCAAAGTAAAAAAGCAAAGGAAATAACTAAGTGTTGGAAGATTAATATGATGAAGATAGACCCGGGGGCCATAGGTTTCACTAGTGGCTTCTCTCAAGAGCATAAGTATTTTACGGTGGGTGAACAAATTACTGTTGAGCAATTGACAGAATTGAGCATAGTTATGAGAATATCTAGGTATGATCATGTATATAGGCATCACGTCCGAGACAAGTAGACCGACTCCTGCCTGCCTCTACTACTATTACTCCACACATCGACCGCTATCCAGCATGCATCTAGAGTATTAAGTTCATAAGAACAGAGTAACGCCTTAAGCAACATGACATGATGTAGAGGGGTAAATTCATGCAATATGATAAAAAAAACCATCTTGTTATCCTCGATGGCAACAATACAATACGTGCCTTGCTACCCCTACTGTCACTGGGAAAGGACACCGCAAGATTGAACCCAAAGCTAAGCACTTCTCCCATTGCAAGAAAGATCAATCTAGTAGGCCAAACCAAACTGATAATTCGAAGAGACTTGCAAAGATAACCATTCATACATAAAAGAATTCAGAAGATTCAAATATTGTTCATAGATAAACTTGATCATAAACCCACAATTCATCGGTCTCAACAAACACATCGCAAAAGAAGATTACATCGAATAGATCTCCACGAGAGAGGGGGAGAACACTGTATTGAGATCCAAAAAGAGAGAAGAAGCCATCTAGCTAACAACTATGGACCCGAAGGTCTGAGGTAAACTACTCACACTTCATCGGAGAGGCTATGATGTTGATGTAGAAGCCCTCCGTGATTGATGCCCCCTCCGGCGGAGCTCCGGAACAGGCCCCAAGATGGGATCTCGTGGGTACAGAAGGTTGCGGCGGTGGAATTAGGTTTTTGGCTCTGTATCTGATCGTTTGGGGGTACGTAGGTATATATAGGAGGAAGGAGTACGTCGGTGGAGCAACAGGGGGGCCACGAGGGTGGAGGGCGCGCCTGGGGGGGTAGGCGCGCCCCCTACCTCGTGGCTTCCTCGAAGCTTCCTTGACTTAGGGTCCAAGTCTCCTGGATCATGTTCGTTCCAAAAATCACGTTCCCGAAGGTTTCATTCCGTTTGGACTCCGTTTGATATTCTTTTTCTGCGAAACTCTGAAATAGGCAAAAAAACAGCAATTCTGGGCTGGGCCTCCGGTTAATAGGTTAGTCCCAAAAATAATATAAAAGTGAATAATAAAGCCCAATAATGTCCAAAACAGAAGATAATATAGCATGGAGCAATCAAAAATTATAGATACGTTGGAGACGTATCAAGCATCCCCAAGCTTAATTCCTGCTCGTCCTCGAGTAGGTAAATGATAAAAACAGAATTTTTGATGCGGAGTGCTACTAGGCATAATTTCAATGTAATTCTTCTTAATTGTGGAATGAATATTCAGATCCGAAAGATTCAAGACAAAATTTAATATTGACATAGAAATAATAATACTTCAAGCATACTAACTAAGCAATTATGTCTTCTCAAAATAACATGGCCAAAGAAAGTTCATCCCTACAAAATCATATAGTTTAGTCATGCTCCATTTTCGTCACACAAGAATGCTCTCATCATGCACAAACCCAATGACAAGCCAAGCAATTGTTTCATACTTTAGTAATCTCAAACTTTATAAACCTTCACGCAATACATGAGCGCGAGCCATGGACATAGCACTATGGGTGGAATAGAATATGATGATGGGGGTTATGTGGAGAAGACAAAAAAGGAGAAAGTCTCACATCAACGAGGCTAATCAATGAGCTCTGGAGATGCCCATCGATTGATGTTAATGCAAGGAGTAGGGATTTCCATGTAACGGATGCACTAGAGCTATAAATATATGAAAGCTCAACAAAAGAAACTAAGTGGGTGTGCATCCAACTTGCTTGCTCACGAAGACCTAGGGCACTTGAGGAGGCCCATTGTTGGAATATACAAGCCAAGTTCTATAATGAAAAATTCCCACTAGTATATGAAAGTGACAAAACAAGAGACTCTCTATCATGAAGATTATGGTGCTACTTTGAAGCACAAGTGTGGTAAAGGATAGTAACATTGTCCCTTCTCTCTTTTTCTCTCATTTTTTTGGGCCTTCTCTTTTTTATGGCCTTTCTCTTTTTTTTATTCCTCACTTGGGACAATGCTCTAGAAAATGATGATCATCACACTTCTATTTATTTACAACTCAATGATTACAACTCGATACTAGAACAAAGTATGACTCTATATGAATGCCTCCGGCGGTGTACCGGGATATGCAATGAACCAAGAGTGACATGTATGAAAGAATTATGAACGGTGGCTTTGCCACAAATACTATGTCAACTACATGATCATGCTAAGCAATATGACAATGATGAATGTGTCATGATAAACGGAATGGTGGAAAGTTGCATGGCAATATATCTCGGAATGGCTATGGAAATGTCATAATAGATAGGTATGGTGGCTGTTTTGAGGAAGATATAAGGAGGTTTATGTGTGAAAGAGCGTATCATATCACGGGGTTTGGATGCACCGGCGAAGTTTGCACCAACTCTCAGTGTGAGAAAGGGCAATGCATGGTACCGAAGAGGCTAGCAATGATGTAAAGGTGAGAGTGCGTATAATCCATGGACTCAACATTAGTCATAAAGAACTCACATACTTATTGCAAAAATCTACAAGTCATCAAAAACCAAGCATTATGCGCATGCTCCTAGGGGGATAGATTGGTAGGAAAAGACCATCGCTCGTCCCCGACCACCACTCATAAGGAGGATAATCAAAGAACACCTCATGTTTCAAATTTGTTGCATAACGTTTACCATACGTGCATGCTACGGGATTTGCAAACTTCAACTCAAGTATTTCTCAAATTCACAACTACTCAACTAGCACAACATTAATATCACTACCTCCATGTCTCAAAACAATCATCAAGCATCAAACTTCTCTTAGTATTCAACACACTCATAAGAATTTTTTACTAATCTTGAATACCTAGCTGTTGGGAAACGTAGTAATTTCAAAAAAAATTCCTACGCACACGCAAGATCATGGTGATGCATAGCAACGAGAGGGGAGAGTGTTGTCCACGTACCCTCGTAGACCGACAGCGGAAGCGTTATCACAACGCGGTTGATGTAGTCGAACGTCTTCACGATCCGACCGATCAAGTACCGAACGTACGGCACCTCCGAAGTTCTACACACGTTTAGCTCGATGACGTCCCTCGAACTCCGATCCAGCCGAGTGTTGAGGGAGAGTTTCGTCAGCACGACGGCGTGGTGACGATGATGATGTTCCACCGACGCAGGGCTTCGCCTAAGCTTCGCGACGATATTATCGAGGTGTAATCTGGTGGAGGGGGGCACCGCACACGGCTAAAATATCGTATATCAAGTGTGTTCTTAGGTGCCCCCTTTCCCCCGTATATAAAGGAGCAAGGGGAGGCCGGCTGCCTATGGGGCGCGCCAAGGAGAGGGGGGAGTCCTCCTCCTAGTAGGAGTAGGACTCCCCTTTCCTAGTCCTACTAGGAAAAGAAGGGGGGAAGGAAAGAGAGGGAGAGGGAGAGGAAAAGGGGGCTGCGCCCCCCTCTCCTAGTCCAACTAGGACTCCTCTGGGAGGGGGCGCACCACCTCATGACTGCTGCCCTCTTTCTCCCCTCAAGGCCCACTAAGGCCCAATACTTCCCCGGGGGGTTCCGGTAACCCTCCGGCACTCCGGTTTAATCCGAAACTTCTCCGGAACACTTCCGGTGTCCGAATATAGTCGTCCAATATATCAATCTTTACGTCTCGACCATTTCGAGACTCCTCGTCATGTCCGTGATCACATCCGGGACTCCGAACAACCTTCGGTACATCAAATCACATAAACTCATAATATAACTGTCATCGTAACTTTAAGCGTGCGGACCCTTTGGGTTCGAGAACAATGTAGACATGACCGAGACACCTCTCCGGTCAATAACCAATAGCGGGACCTCGATGCCCATATTGGCTCCCACATATTCTACGAAGATCTTTATCGGTCAGACCGCATAACAACATACGTTGTTCCCTTTGTCATCGGTATGTTACTTGCCCGAGATTCGATCGTCGGTATCTCGATACCTAGTTCAATCTCGTTACCGGCAAGTCTCTTTACTCGTTCCGTAATACATCATCCCGTAACTAACTCATTAGTCACAATGCTTGCAAGGCTTATAGTGATGTGCATTACCGAGTGGGCCCAGAGATACCTCTCCGACAATCGGAGTGACAAATCCTAATCTCGAAATACGCCAACCCAACAAGTACCTTTGGAGACACCTGTAGAGCACCTTTATAATCACCCAGTTACGTTGTGACGTTTGGTAGCACACAAAGTGTTCCTCCGGTAAACGGGAGTTGCATAATCTCATAGTCATAGGAACATGTATAAGTCATGAAGAAAGCAATAGCAACATACTAAACGATCGGGTGCTAAGCTAACGTAATGGGTCATGTCAATCACGTCATTCTCCTAATGAGGTGATCCCGTTAATCAAATGACAACTCATGTCTATGGCTAGGAAACATAACCATCTTTGATTAACGAGCTAGTCAAGTAGAGGCATACTAGTGACACTCTGTTTGTCTATGTATTCACACATGTATTATTTTTCCGGTTAATACAATTCTAGCATGAATAATAAACATTTATCATGATATAAGGAAATATATAATACTTTATTATTGCCTCTAGGGCATATTTCCTTCACTAGCATATTAGGATTATTTAAGCAAATTACCATGCTATGTAAGACTCTCAAAATAATCTAAGTGAAGCATGAGAGATCAATAGTTTCTATAAAATAAATCCACCACCATGCTCTAAAAGATATAAGTGAAGTACTAGAGCAAAACTATATAACTCAAAAGATATAAGTGAAGCACATAGAGTATTCTAATAATTTCCGAATCATGTGTGTCTCTCTCAAAAAGGTGTGTACAGCAAGGATGATTGTGGTAAACTAAAAAGCAAAGACTCAAATCATACAAGACACTCCAAGCAAAACACATATCATGTGGTGAATAAAAATATAGCTCCAAGTAAAGTTAGCGATGGAAGTAGACGAAAGAGGGGATGCCTTCCGGGGCATCCCCAAGCTTTGGCTTTTTGGTGTCCTTAGATTATCTTGGGGGTGCCATGGGCATCCCCAAGCTTAGGCTCTTGCCACTCCTTGTTCCATAATCCATCAAATCTTTCACCCAAAACATGAAAACTTCACAACACAAAACTTAACAGAAAATCTTGTGAGCTCCGTTAGCAAAAGAAAACAAAAGACCACTTCAAGGTACTGTAATGAACTCATTCTTTATTTATATTGGTGTTAAACCTACTGTATTACAACTTCTCTATGGTTTATAAACTATTTTACTAGCCATAGATTCATCTAAATAAGCAAACAACACACGAAAAACAGAATCTGTCAAAAACAGAACAGTCTGTAGTAATCTGTAACTAACACAAACTTCTGGAACTCCAAAAAATCAGACAAAATAGGAAGACCTAGAAAATTTGTTTATTGATCATCATCAATTGGAATCAATATTTTATCACGTTCTGGTGATTTTTAACAATTATTTTCATGAACAGAAAGTTTCTGGAAATTTCTGCAAGATCAAATAACTATCATCCAAGAAGATCCTATAGGTTTAACTTGGCACAAACACTAATTAAAACATAAAAACACATATAACCGGAGGCTAGAACAAATATTTATTCCTAAACAGAAGCAAAAAGCAAAAAACTAAAAATAAAATTGGGTTGCCTCCCAACAAGCGCTATCGTTTAACGCGCCCTAGCTAGGCATAAAAGCAAGGATAGATCTAGGTATTGCCATCGTTGGTAGGCAATTTTTCAATGAGACATCTATCATCCTTAGAAATTTCTTTCTTTTTAGTAATTATCAAACTTTTAGGAACAAGATCGAAAAAATCATTTGTAGCAAATGGTTCCTTAATGATAGCAAAAAGATTGGGGTGAATACTTATAGATTTAAGATCCGCAGTTTCCTTACTAGAGGATTCACCCTTATTTTTAGGAACATACGTAAGCTTGGCAATTTTAGTCGGAGGACTTGGAGTACTCTTTACGGAAGAAAAAGCGGTTCCCAAGTTGGTAATGATACCCTCAAGTTTATCGATTCTAGTGGAATCTTGATTTATTCTTTCATTAACTATGGGTTCCTTCTCCTTAATATTTTTCAAAGTGACTCCTACCTTAGATCCATATTGGGTAATTTGGTTGTGGATATTTTTATCAAGATTTTCAATTAACTCTACGGTAGCAACTTTATTTTCAATAATTTCAAGTCTTTGCATTAAATGCTCCAAAGCTAACATAGTTCCATTAACCAAAAGAGGTGGAGAGCCAAATAAATCTATCAGAGCATTATAAGAGTCAAAAGTATGGCTACCCAAGAAATTCCCTCCGGTAATGGTATCAAGAATATATCTATACCAAGGATTAGCGCCTACATAAAAATTGCGGAGAAGAACAGAAGTAGATTGCTTCCTAGTAGATCTATTTTGAGCATTGCAAATTCTATACCAAGCGTCTTTCAAATTTTCTCCCTCCATTTGTTTAAAATTGAGAATTTCATTTTCGGGAGACAACGGAGAAGATAAAGGACTAGCCATAACGAAAGCAAACGGAAAAAAGGCGAACGAAAAAAGAGATGGCGAATAAAACGGCAAGGGTGAAGTGGGGGAGAGGAAAACGAGAGGCAAATGGCAAATAGTGTAATGCGGGAGATAAGGGTTTGTGATGGGTACTTGGTATGTTGACTTTTGCGTAGACCTCCCCGGCAACGGCGCCAGAAACCCTTCTTGCTACCTCTTGAGCACTGCGTTGGTTTTCCTTGAAGAGGAAAGGGTGATGCAGCAAAGTAGCGTAAGTATTTCCCTCAGTTTTTGAGAACCAAGGTATCAATCCAGTAGGAGGCTACGCGCGAGTCCCTCGCACCTACACAAAACAAATAAATCCTCACAACCAACGCGGTAAGGGGTTGTCAATCCCTACAGGGTCACTTACGAGAGTGAGATCTGATAGATATGATAGGATAATATTTTTGGTATTTTTATGATAAAGATGCAAAGTAAAATAAAAGCAAAGTAAAAAGCAAAGGAAATAACTAAGTGTTGGAAGATTAATATGATGAAGATAGACCCGGGGGCCATAGGTTTCACTAGTGGCTTCTCTCAAGAGCATAAGTATTTTACGGTGGGTGAACAAATTACTGTTGAGCAATTGACAGAATTGAGCATAGTTATGAGAATATCTAGGTATGATCATGTATATAGGCATCACGTCCGAGACAAGTAGACCGACTCCTGCCTGCCTCTACTACTATTACTCCACACATCGACCGCTATCCAGCATGCATCTAGAGTATTAAGTTCATAAGAATAGAGTAACGCCTTAAGCAACATGACATGATGTAGAGGGGTAAATTCATGCAATATGATTAAAAAACCATCTTGTTATCCTCGATGGCAACAATACAATACGTGCCTTGCTACCCCTACTGTCACTGGGAAAGGACACCGCAAGATTGAACCCAAAGCTAAGCACTTCTCCCATTGCAAGAAAGATCAATCTAGTAGGCCAAACCAAACTGATAATTCGAAGAGACTTGCAAAGATAACCATTCATACATAAAAGAATTCAGAAGATTCAAATATTGTTCATAGATAAACTTGATCATAAACCCACAATTCATCGGTCTCAACTAACACACCACAAAATAAGATTACATCGAATAGATCTCCACGAGAGAGGGGGAGAACATTGTATTGAGATCCAAAAAGAGAGAAGAAGCCATCTAGCTAATAACTATGGACCCGAAGGTCTGAGGTAAACTACTCACACTTCATCGGAGAGGCTATGATGTTGATGTAGAAGCCCTCCGTGATTGATGCCCCCTCCGGCGGAGCTCCGGAACAGGCCCCAAGATGGGATCTCATGGGTACAGAAGGTTGCGGCGGTGGAATTAGGTTTTTGGCTCTGTATCTGATCGTTTGGGGGTACGTAGGTATATATAGGAGGAAGGAGTACGTCGGTGGAGCAACAGGGGGGCCACGAGGGTGGAGGGCGCGCCTGGGGGGGTAGGCGCGCCCCCTACCTCGTGACTTCCTCGAAGCTTCCTTGACTTAGGGTCCAAGTCTCCTGGATCATGTTCGTTCCAAAAATCACGTTCCCGAAGGTTTCATTCCGTTTGGACTCCGTTTGATATTCTTTTTCTGCGAAACTCTGAAATAGGCAAAAAAGCAGCAATTCTGGGCTGGGCCTCCGGTTAATAGGTTAGTCCCAAAAATAATATAAAAGTGAATAATAAAGCCCAATAATGTCCAAAACAGAAGATAATATAGCATGGAGCAATCAAAAATTATAGATACGTTGGAGACGTATCACTGTTACATGATGAACCACATCCGGCATAATTCTCCATCACCGATCCAATGCCTACGAGCTTTTCACATATTGTTCTTTGCTTATTTACTTTTTCGTTGCTACTGTTACAATCACTACAAAACCCAAAAATATTACTTTTGCTATCTTTACCGTTACTTCCATACTACTTTGCTACTAAATAATTTGCTGCACATATTAAGTTATCCAGGTGTGGTTGAATTGACAACTCAACTGCTAATACTTGAGAATATTCTTTGGCTCCCCTTGTGTCGAATCAATAAATTTGGGTTGAATACTCTACCCTCGAAAACTGTTGCGATCCCCTAAACTTGTGGGTTATCACACCCCGTCCGGCCCTTCGACCGTGGAGATGATTGGGTCGAATCAGAGGCTGATAATTCATGGATTCCACCTGGGTAAGCATCGTTTTCCTCTCAAATTTATTAGGAGATCCGTAAATTAGGCTGTATTTGACCACCGTTGGCGTGAATCAGCGCAATTTATCTGAAATTTTTCAGCCTAACTGCGCCCTTTATCTTATTTCAATCGAATAGGGTTGATCCTGCACTTGCTTTTCGGCTGGTGGTTAGAATGGAAACTAGCGAGCTGAGCTGCGTGGAACTAAATCGTGTGTGATTTCTGGATTTTTCTATCCTAAAGTGGTAGAAACCAGTGTTCGTTCAGAGATTTCCGCGAGGCACTCTGTTGTGAGTATCTGTGGAGCCCTGTCGATGCTGTTGAACTGAGATATTTCGACAGTATCGAGCAGAGATTTCTCCCATTAACTTGTGATGAGCATCTGGGATTGCTATTTAGTTTGAATGCTGACAGCTGTTTCGGTAAAATCCATATCGGTGTGCTTCAGGCACGCAAACAACGTATCCCGAAGGGTGTTCAGACATCATCTGTCTCTGCTAATAGCGAGCTTCCTCGCACTCCTTGTAGGTCGAGACCAAGTAAACCTAGTGGTTCTGAAAGCCACAACATGTCGGCTGCCTCTAATTTTGCCACTTCTCCTCTCCCTTCTGCACCTGATGTAGAAGTAGATGCAGAGCCTGACGAGGAAGTGCCTCGACATGATGATGAGGATGAGATTCTATTCCCTGAACTGGTAGATAGAGTCAGTCAATAGGCAGTGGAAGATCAATATGCAGAGGAGCCTAGCAGCCATGCTAGATTTGATTACACTAATGATGAAGAGAGGGAGGAGAACATCGACTCCTTAGTTTTAGAAGAATATGATGGTGAGGACATGCCAACAATTGAGTGGAACAGGGAGAATCCTGACCTTACTCCAGGAACCGTATTCGAATCGATGGTGGACTGTCGTAATGCAGTGACTACATATTGCATTCTCACTGAAAACTCTTATGAGGTTGATAGGAGTGAGCCAGGAAGATTCACTGTTCATTGCCCTTATGATAAGTGTAGGTGGAGGTTGCATGCATCCACTATGCGAAAGAGCAAATTGATTCAGGTATTACAACTGAATATTATTATCAGATTATTTATCCATTCTATATTCAGATCATGTGTACTGCTTCTTAATTGTACTTGACATCATTTTTCATTTTGTTTTAGATAAAAAGCAACCCACACGGGCACACTTGCCCACCTGGAGGGGGAGGGGGAAAGGACAAATCTAAGCTTGCAAAGACTAGGTGGGTGGTAGATACAATCTTGGATTGGGTGAGGGAAACACCAACAATTGGTCCAACAGCACTCCATGGGAAGCTATTTGAGAAGTACAAGATTAATGTACAATACATGAAGATTTTCTATGCTAAGGAAAGGGCTCTTGATAGGATTAATGGTCCATGGAATGAGAGTTTTCAGTTGCTTTACACCTTCAAAGCTGAAGTGGAGACGGCTAGTCCAGGGAGTATTGTAGAGATTGACAAGCATACAGTTAAGTACAAATTAAAAGGGAAGGCAATAGAGAAGGAGTGCTTCAGGAGGGCTTTTGTTTGTTTCAAGGCTTGCTGGCAGGGGTTTCTGAATGGTTGTAGGCCCTATTTGGCTGTCGATGTGACTGCTTTGAATGGAAGATGGAGAGGCCAGCTAGCAGCAGCTTCTGCAGTTGATGGACACAACTGCCTATTCCCAGATGCATTTGGTGTGTTGGAGGTAGAGAGTGAGGAGAGTTGGATTTGGTTTCTGCAGCAGTTGCGCAACATTATAGGTGCACCCTCAGGTTTAGTTATACACACAGATGCTTGCAAGGGTTTAGAAACTGCAGTAGAAATTGTATTCCCTAGAGTGGAACATAGGGAATGTATGCGACACCTAGCGCAGAATTTTAAAAAGAAATTCAAAGGCAAAGTTTATGATGAGAATCTATGGCCAGCATCATACACATGCAGCTTGAGGAAGCATGAGCACCATTTGAGAGTGTTGTATGCTCATAATCCTTTGGTGAAGTAGTACATGGATGAACATCATGGAAAGCTGTGGTCAAGAAGCAAATTCAATGAAATCTGCAAAGTAGACTATGTGACCAATAAGCTCGTTGAGTGTTTCAGTGCAAAGTTCAAGTCAGTGAAAGGGCTTTTGTTGTGGCAAGCATTTGATAAGATCAGGCAGATGATCATGGTAAAGATGGCTCTTCGTAAAAGAATTGCAGAAACACAATATGTTGGCCATCTTATGCTCCCATCTCTGATTAAGGCATTGCATGCCAAGGCAAGAGGACTAAGAATGAAATGCATTCGATCGTTGACATACGAGGCTGAGGTGACATACACTGACAGTAAAAATAGGGAATGGAGATATCCAGTGAACCTTGCAACCAATGAATGCAGCTGTAGGCAATGGCAGATCCGCGGGAAGCCGTGCATACATGCCCTGCATCTCATGACTATTATTGGAGGTGAAGATGGTGAAGGTGATCAGTATTGCTCTGAATATTTCTCTGTTGCCAAATTTAGGGTTGCTTATGCTGAAAATGTGCCTGCACTCTTGGGAAAAGACCAATGGAACATAGTAGACCCAGGGTTCAAACTCCATTCTCCTGTACTGACTAGACCACCAGGAAGACCAAGGAAAAACAGGATAAGAGCTGGTGAAGAGGGTCGTGTAAAAAAACAGTGTAAGTGCAAAAGATGTGGTATCTTAGGGTATCTTTACCTCCGGACCATTCCGGAACTCCTCGTGACGTCCGGGATCTCATCCGGGACTTCGAACAACATTCGGTAACCACGTATATCTTTTCCCTATGACCCTAGCGTCATCGAACCTTAAGTGTCTAGACCCTACGGGTTCGGGAACCATGCACACATGACCGAGACGTTCTCCGGTCAATAACCAACAGCGGGATCTGGATACCCATGTTGGCTCCCACATGTTCCACGATGATCTCATCGGATGAACCACGATGTCGGGGATTCAATCAATCCCGTATTCAATTCCCTTTGTCTATCGGTATGTTACTTGCCCGAGATTCGATCGTTGGTATCCCTATACCTTGTTCAATCTCGTTACCGGCAAGTCTCTTTACTCGTTCCGTAACTCACATCATCCCGTGATCAACTCCTTGGTCACACTGTGCACATTATGATGATGTCCTACCGAGTGGGCCCAGAGATACCTCTCCGTTTACACGGAGTGACAAATCCCAGTCTCGATTCGTGCCAACCCAACAGACACTTTCGGAGATACCTGTAGTGCACCTTTATAGCCACCCAGTTACGTTGTGACGTTTGGTACACCCAAAGCATTCCTACGGTATCCGGGAGTTGCACAATCTCCTGGTCTAAGGAAATGATACTTGACATTAGAAAAGCTCTGAGCAAACGAACTACACGATCTTGTGCTAGGCTTAGGATTGGGTCTTGTCCATCACATCATTCTCCTAATGATGTGATCCCGTTATCAACGACATCCAATGTCCATGGTCAGGAAACCGTAACCATCTATTGATCAACGAGCTAGTCAACTAGAGGCTTACTAGGGACATGGTGTTGTCTATGTATCCACACATGTATCTGAGTTTCCTATCAATACAATTCTAGCATGGATAATAAACGATTATCATGAACAAGGAAATATAATAATAACCTATTTATTATTTCCTCTAGGGCATATTTCCAACAGTCTCCCACTTGCACTAGAGTCAATAATCTAGTCCACATCACCATGTGATTAACACTCATAGGTCAGATCACCATGTGACCAACATCCAAAGAGTTTACTAGAGTCAACAATCTAGTTCACATCTCTATGTGATTAACACTCAATGAGTTCTGGTTTGATCATGTTATGCTTGTGAGAGAGGTTATTTAGTCAACGGGTCTGAACCTTTCAGATCCGTGTGTGCTTTACGAATATCTATGTCATCTTGTGGATGCTACCACGCGCTATTTGGAGCCATTTCAAATAATTGCTCTACTATACGAATCCGGTTTACTACTCAGAGTCATCCAGATTAGTGTCAAAGTTCGCATCGACGTAACCCTTTACGACGAACTCCTTTTCACCTCCATAATCGAGAAAATTCCTTAGTCCACTATATACTAAGGATAAGTTCGACCGCTGTCATGTGATCCATTCCCGGATCACTATTGTACCCCTTGACCAACTCATGGCAAGGCACACTTCATGTGCGGTACACAGCATAGCATACCGTAGAGCCTACGCCTTAAGCATAGGGGACGACCTTCGTCCTTTCTCTCTCTTCTACTGTGGTCAGGTCTTGAGTCTTACTCAATACTCACACCTTGTAACACAGCCAAGAACTCCTTCTTTGCTGATCTATTTTGAACTCTTTCAAAATCATGTCAAGGTGTGCGTTCTTTGAAAGTATCATCAGGCGTCTTGATCTATCTCTATAGATCTTGATGCCCAATATGTAAGCAGCTTTATCCAGGTCTTCCTTTGAAAAACTCCATTCAAACAACCCTTTATGCTTTCCAGAAATTCTACATCATTTCGGATCAACAATATGTCATTCACATATACTTATCAGAAATGTTGTAGCGCTCCCACTCACTTTATTGTAAATACAAGTTTCTAACAAACTTTGTATAAACCCAAAAACTTTGATCACTCCATCAAAGTGTATATTCTGACTCCGAGATGCTTGCTCTAGTCCATGGAAGGATCGCTGGAGCTAGCATACCTTTTAGCATCCTTAGGATCGACAAAGCCTTTCTGATTGTATCACATACAACCTTTCCTTACGAAAACTGGTAAGGAAACTTGTTTTGACATCCATCTGCCAGATTTCATAAATGCAGCTTATGCTAACATGATTCTGACGGACTTAAGCATCGCTACGGATGGGAAAATCTCATCGTAGTCAACTCCTTGAACTTGTGGAAATACTCTTTGCCACAAGTCGAGCTTCATAGACGGTAACATTACCGTCCACGTCCGTCTTCTTCTTAAAGATCCATTTGTCTCGGATTTCATGGCTTCTAACCATTTGTCGGAATATGGGCCCACCATCGCTTCTCCATAGCTCGTAGGTTCAGTATTGTCCAACAACATGATATCTCAGACAGGATCACGTACCACTCTGAAGTAGCACGCATCCTCGTCGTCCTACGAGGTTTGGTAGTGACTTGATCCGAAGTTTCATGATCACTATCATAAGCTTCCACTTCAATTGGTGTAGGTGCCACAGGAACAACTTCCTGTGCCCTGCTACACACTAGTTGAAGTGACGGTTCAATAGCCTTATCAAGTCTCCACCATCCTCCCACTCAATTCTTTCGAGAGAAACTTTTCCTCGAGAAAGGACCTGTTTCTAGAAGCAATTACTTTTGCTTCCAGATCTGAAATAGGAGGTCTACCCAACTGTTTTGGGTATTCTATGAAGATGCATTTATCCGCTTTGGGTTCGAGCTTATCAGCCTGAAACTTTTTCACATAAGCATCGCAGCCCCAAACTTTTAAGAAACGACAACTTAGGTTTCTCTAAACGGTGTCGTCTCAACGGAATTGCGTGGTGCCCTATTTAAAGTGAATGCGGTTGTCTCTAATGCCTAACCCATAAACGATAGTGGTAATTCAATAAGAAACATCATGGTATGCACCATATCCAATAGGGTGCAGTTATGATGTTCGGACACACCATCACACTATGGTGTTCCAGGCGGTATTAATTGTGAAACACTTTGCACAATGTCTTAATTGTGTGACAAACTCGTAACTCAGATACTCATCTCTATGATCATATCACAGACATTTAATCCTCTTGTCACGACGATCTTCAACTTCACTCTGAAATTACTTGAACCTTTCAATAATTCAGACTTGTGTTTCATCAAGTAAATACACTCAGCATCTACTCAAATCATCTGTGAAGTAAGAACATAATGATATCCACTGCATGCCTCAGCACTCATTGGACTGCACACATCAAATGTATTACTTCCAACAAGTTGCTCTCTTGTTCCATCTTACTGAAAACGAGGCCTTTCAGTCATCTTGCCCATGTGGTATGATTTGCATGTCTCAAGTGATTCAAAATCAAGTGAGTCCAAACGATCCATCTGCATGGAGTTTCTTCATGCATATATACCAATAGACATGGTTCGCATGTCTCAATCTTTTCAAAAAACGACTGAGTCCAAAGATCCATCTACATGGAGCTTCATGCGTTCCATACCAATATGACTCAAATGGCAGTGCCACAAGTATGTGGTACTATCATTACTTTTGGCATGAACATGTGTATCACTACGATCGAGATTCATTTTAGGTGCAAGACCATTGAAGGTATTATTCAAATAAACAGAGTAACCATTATTCTCCTTAAATGAATAACCGTGTTGCGATAAACATAATCCAATCATGCTCAACGCAAACATCAAATCTCGATGGTAGAGGGAGCATGCGACGCTTGATCACATCAACCTTGGGAACACTTCCAACACATATCGTCATCTCACCTTTAGCTAGTCTCCGTTTATTCCCCAGCTTTTATTTCGAGTTACTAACACTTAGCAACCGAACCGGTATCTAATACCCTGGTGCTGCTAGGATTACTAGTAAAGTACACATTCATATAACGTATATCCAATATACTTCTGTCGACCTTGCCTGCCTTCTCATCTACCAAGTATCTAGGGTAGTACTACTTCAGTGACCGTTCCCCTCATTACAGAAGCACTTAGTCTCGGGTTTGGGTTCAACCTTGGGATTCTTCACTAGAGCAGCAAACGATTTGCTGTTTCATGAAGTATCCCTTTTGACCTTGCCCTTCTAGAAACTAGTGGTTTTACTAACCATCAACAATTGATGCTCCTTCTTGATTTCTACTTTCGCGGTGTCAAACATCGCGAATAGCTCAAGGATCATCAAAACTATCCCTGATATGTTATAGTTCATCACGAAGCTCTACTAGCTTGGTGGCAGTGACTATGGAGAACCATCACTATCTCATCTGGAAGATTAACTCCCACTCGATTCAAGCGATTGTGGCACTCAGACAATCTGAGCACATGCTCAATGATTGAGCTTTTCTCCCTTAGTCTGCAGGCTTAAGAAACTTGTCAGAGGTCTCATACCTCTTGACGTGGGCAGTAGTCTGAAATCCCAATTTCAGTCTTCGGAACATCTCATATGTTCTACGACGTTTCAAAACCGTCTTTGGTGCCACAATTCTAAACCGTTAGCATTACGCACTGAACTATCACGTAGTTATCAAAACGTGTATGTCAGATGTTCCGCAACATCTACAGACGACGCTGAGGTTCAGCACATCGAGCGGTGCATTAAGGACATAAGCCTTCTGTGCAGCAATGAGGACAATCCTCAGTCTACGGACCCAGTCCGCATAATTGCTATTACCAACTTTCAACTAAATTTTCTCTAGGAACATATCTTAAACAGTAGAACTAAAGCGTATGACATAATTTGCAAAGACCTTTTGACTATGTTCATGATAATGAAGTTCATCTGATTATTTTAATGAACTCCCACTCAGATAGACATCCCTCTAGTCATCTAAGTGATACATGATCCGAGTCAAACTAGGCCGTGTCCGATCATCACGTGAGACGGACTAGTCATCATCGGTGAACATCTCCATGTTGATCGTATCTGCTATACGACTCATGTTCGACCTTTCGGTCTCTTGTGTTCCGAGGGCATGTCTGTACATGCTAGGCTCGTCAAGTCAACCTAAGTGTTTCGCATGTGTTCCGAGGCCATGTCTGTACATGCTAGGCTCGTCAACACCCGTTGTATTCGAACGTTAGAATCTATCACACCCGATCATCACGTGGTGCTTCGAAACAACGAACCTTCGCAACGGTGCATAGTTAGGGGGAACACGTCTTGAAATTTTAGTGAGGGATCATCTTATTTATGCTACCGTCGTTCTAAGCAAATAAGATGCATAACATGATAAACATCACATGCAATCAAATAGTGACATGATATGGCCAATATCATTTTGCTCCTTTGATCTCCATCTTCGGGGCACCATGATCATCTTTGTCACCGGCATGACACCATGATCTCCATCATCATGATTTCCATCATTGTGTCTTCATGAAGTTGTCACGCCAACGATTACTTCTACTTCTATGACTAACGCGCTTAGCAATAAAGTAAAGTAATTTACATGGCGTTATTCAATGACACGCAGGTCATACAAAAATAAAGACAGCTCCTATGGCTCCTACCGGTTGTCATGCTCATCGACATGCAAGTCGTGATTCCTATTACAAGAATATGATCAATCACATACATCACATATATCATTCATCACATCTTCTGGCCATATCACATCACATAGCACATGCTGCAAAAACAAGTTAGACGTCCTCTAATTGTTGTTGCAAGTTTTTACGTGGCTTGTATAGGTTTCTAGCAAGAACGTTTCTTACCTACGTAAAACCACAACGTGATATGCCAATTTCTATTTACCCTTCATAAGGACCCTTTTCATCGAATCCGTTCCGACTAAAGTTGGAGAGACAGACACCGCTAGCCACCTTATGCAACTAGTGCATGTCAGTCGGTGGAACCTGTCTCACGTAAGCGTACGTGTAAGGTCGGTCCGGGCCGCTTCATCCCACAATGCCGCCGAAACAAGATAAGACTAGTAGCGGCAAGAAGAATTGGCAACATCTACGCCCACAACTGCTTTGTGTTCTACTCGTGCATAGAAACTACGCATAGACCTAGCTCATGATGCCACTGTTGGAGAACGTAGCAGAAATTAAAAATTTTCTACGCATCACCAAGATCAATCTATGGAGTAATCTAGCAACGAGGGGAAGGGGAGTGCATCTACATACCATTGTAGATCGCGATGCGGAAGCGTTGCAAGAACGCGGATGAAGGAGTCGTACTCGTAGCGATTCAGATCGCGGTTGATTCCGATCTAAGCACCAAAGAACGGTGCCTCCGCGTTCAACACACGTGCAGCCCGGTGACGTCTCCCACGCCTTGATCCAGCAAGGTGAGAGGGAGAGGTTGGGGAAGACTCCATCCAGCAGCAGCACGATGGCGTGGTGGTGATGGAGGAGCGTGGCAATCCCGCAGGGCTTCGCCAAGCACCGCGGGAGAGGAGGAGGAGGAGGGAGAGGGGTAGGGCTGCGCCGAAAGAGAGACGTTCTCATGTCTTGGGCAGCCCCAAACCTCAACTATATATAGGGGGGAGGGGGCTGCGCCCCCTCTAGTGTTTCCACCCCAAGGGCTGGCGGCCAGCCCTAGATCCCATCTAGGGGGGCGGCCAAGGGGAGGAGAGGGGGGGCGCCACTAGGGTGGGCCTTAAGGCCCATATGGACCTAGGGTTTGCCCCCTCCCACTCTCCCATGCGCCTTGGGCCTTGGTGGGGGGGCGCACCAGCCCACCTGGGGCTGGTCCCCTCCCACACTTGGCCCACGCAGCCTCCTGGGGCTGGTGGCCCCACTTGGTGGACCCCCGGGACCCTCTCGGTGGTCCCGGTACATTACCGATATCACCCAAAACTTTTCCGGTGACCAAAACAGGACTTCCCATATATAAACCTTTACCTCCGGACCATTCCGGAACTCCTCGTGACGTCCGGGATCTCATCCGGGACTCCGAACAACATTCGGTAACCACGTATATCTTTTCCCTATGACCCTAGCGTCATCGAACCTTAAGTGTGTAGACCCTACGGGTTCGGGAACCATGCAGACATGACCGAGACGTTCTCCGGTCAATAACCAACAGCGGGATCTGGATACCCATGTTGGCTCCCACATGTTCCACGATGATCTCATCGGATGAACCACGATGTCGGGAATTCAATCAACCCCGTATTCAATTCCCTTTGTCTATCGGTATGTTACTTGCCCGAGATTCGATCGTCGGTATCCCTATACCTTGTTCAATCTCGTTACCGGCAAGTCTCTTTACTCGTTCCGTAACTCACATCATCCCGTGATCAACTCCTTGGTCACACTGTGCACATTATGATGATGTCCTACCGAGTGGGCCCAGAGATACCTCTCCGTTTACATGGAGTGACAAATCCCAGTCTCGATTCGTGCCAACCCAACAGACACTTTCGGAGATACCTGTAGTGCACCTTTATAGCCACCCAGTTACGTTGTGACGTTTGGTACACCCAAAGCATTCCTATGGTATCCGGGAGTTGCACAATCTCATGGTCTAAGGAAATGATACTTGACATTAGAAAAGCTCTGAGCAAACAAACTACACGATCTTGTGCTAGGCTTAGGATTGGGTCTTGTCCATCACATCATTCTCCTAATGATGTGATCCCGTTATCAACAACATCCAATGTCCATGGTCAGGAAACTGTAACCATCTATTGATCAACGAGCTAGTCAACTAGAGGCTTACTAGGGACATGGTGTTGTCTATGTATCCACACATGTATCTGAGTTTCCTATCAATACAATTCTAGCATGGATAATAAACGATTATCATGAACAAGGAAATATAATAATAACCTATTTATTATTGCCTCTAGGGCATATTTCCAACACAGCAAATGCAGAGGAGAATGCAGCAGCAATGGAGAATGCAACAAGTTTAGAGGATAATGCAGCAGCAATGGAGAATGCAGCAAGTTTAGAGGATAATGCAGCAGCAGAGGATAATGCAACAAGTTTAGAGAATGAAGCAACTGAAGTAGCAGCTTGGTATGTGTGCAATCTTTCCATTTTTTGCATTTGTTCTCTTTTTTATCGACGGCTAAGCTTATTTCTGTTTGACTCAGCTCTAGGATAATTAGAGGCACAAGACAAAAAAGACCTAGACAGGAAGGAACTTCGGTTGAACCATCATCTGATGTGGAATTTGAAACCATGGCTTACGAAGGTTTTGAAGCTATAAGAGAGGAGGAAGTTATTTTGTCTGAAGTTCCTTTAAAGATTAGTGAGCCCACAGATGACCGTCAACTGGTCATCACTTGCTCGATCATTCAAAGCTCAACAAAACCGCCACCACCAGAAGTGAAGATCAGAAGCAACAAGACAAAGCTTTCAAAAGCACAAAATATCCCAGCCAGGGAAACCAGAAGCAAGATGGTTAACACATCCCGGAACACAAGGAGCAAGGCAAAGATTTGAATTTGAACTTGAATGCAAGTCATAAACTTTGAACTTTAAAGATTTGTAATAAGGATTCTGTCGTCAATTTGAAGTACTGTGAAAACTTGTAAGGTGTAATAATTCTATATGTAAACGTTGAATTTGAACTACTGAGGCAAACTTTGAATTTTAGGCAAACTTTGAATTTGAACCAACACTTCAATCCATTCCCCTGTGGTGTGAGTTGCACAGTTTGCTGAACTATTATAAACGTTAGGGTGATCAATCCGATCTCTTTTGCGTCTACAAAACTTGTAGTCATGAGAAATGTGCTCCAAATGAGCTCCCAAGCTAGGGTAAACAGCCCCAAGCTAGGGTAAAAACCACGTTTACCATATGAAATGGAAAACTAAGTTCAGATCCTTCTTATTCACTTTGAGATCAAGCTTTGGTGATTTTCTTGATTTTTTAAAAAAATCAAAAACCGAAGGGAAACCCTACCTCCTCTCCTTGGTCTCTATGAAACGTTGTACATGATAGCTCATATGTGTGAAGGTTTTTTCATGAAAATGTCCATAGACAAAGTTTATGATTTTTGGTTGGTAACATGTCACACAAGACAGCATTGTGCGCGGGTTTTATATTTTTTGATTTTTTAATTGATGGTGCTCATTTTACCTCGATCGTGCTAGCTAGGTTTTTTTTCTCTAAATGTACGTATACTAAGTTTAGTATTTTTCCACATTAGTGTGTCCTATAAAACGACGAACGGCGAGGTTTCATATTTTTTTGTTTTTTTTAATTATTTATGCTCAGTCAAAGCCTTTGAAACCCCGTTGACCAGCTCAAAACCCCGCGGGGTTTCGCCTAACCATAGCTCCGAACATCAGCCGTCCGATCATACCCTAGCGCCAAGCGAGAGCCCTCAGATGTGGTTTTCTAGAAGTAATTCCGAGGGCAGTATGCGACCAGGCTCCGCGCCGTTGGATCACATGGACAGCTCCGCATCGTTGGATCGTGGGGCGATCTGCGAGAGGCTATCCGCGAGACTTGTTGGTTGTGCCTCCACTTTCTTCGGGTACCCCTTTATTCTGGTGCTTATTCTGCAGCGACGAGAGGAGCCACTCCTCCTCTGCTACTTCTTCTCCGGCGACGAGAGGAGCCACTCCTCTGCTTCTTCTTCTCCGGCGACTTTGGGCGATATGTCGAGCTCCACTTCAGCCTCCCGCCCCTCGTGGACCCAGTATGGTCCACTTCCCATGGAGCGATGTCCTGACTGCCCATGCAGTGCGCCACTGATCCGGTTGACTTCGAAGGAGGTCAAGAATGGCAACTATGGGCGCGAGTTCGTGAAATGCGAGAGCAAGCCAGAGGGGCAGGTTAGATCTCATGATTTTTCTCTGACTTCTTTTTCTATTTGCTTTTAATTCTTTTTCAATCTGGGATTTAGGGTTCATTTTTTCGATTCAGATCGTGAAGAAATGCACACATTTTGAATGGCTGGATGACTACGTTAAGCGGATTCAATTCAATGGGGCCCCAACCCGGGAGCTCAATCTACCGTCAGCAACAACGAATTTGATCTCTGAAAGTGCTGCTCTGACAGTTGGGGATGCAGCTCTGAAGGGGGAAATGAAGAAGATGAACAAGAACTTGAAGCAGATGATTCAATTGAACAAGCAGGCGAAATCTGATAGCTTTAGGATTTTATCCCTTTTATTTTTGTGTAGTTGCTCTAGGATTTGCTTACTTGCTGGTCATCACTCGGTAGATCATGTGCTCTAGGATTTGGTTAATTTGTGGATCATGTGCTCTACGATTTGCTTAAATTTGTGGATCATGTGCTCTATGCTCTGTGTTGCTTAATTTGTGGATCATGTGCTCTATGCTCTGTGTTGCTTAATTTGTGGATCATGTCAGTTTCGGGTACCCGTCAGTTTCGTCAGACAACACCGACCGCAGAAGAAGAAAAACGTAGTTCTAGGGCCCAAATTGAAACTAAGCTCTGGTTGGGCCGTCTCATCGCGTTGAGTGTCGAAGGCCCACGCGCTGGCTCTATTTTTAACCTTGATTATTACCATGGTAAATCCATGGTTTGCCATGCCGAACAAAAATAGTGCATGATGGTAAATCGATTTATTGTTGGACTTGCACATGTCAAATTTATTTGTACATATCATGGCAATTTTCTTCTGTATATAGCCTACGGCACAACACTTTCATTTTTGGGTTCATTTTTTGACATGCGGGTATTATAAACAAGTTTTTGTTGCAAGAAAAATATTGTATACACGATTTTTTGTTTTTGTTTTTTATTAAGAAGTAGCTCGGCTACGGCACCATATCCATCGACCGATATCTCACGTAGCAAGCATACATCCATAACATAAAAAGTAGCAACCATAGCATACTTCTTACATAAAACATAATGTACCCTTAACCATAGCATAGTCCACAAATTATTCAAAAATTAGCTTGTTTTTGTTCATACAATATACGGAATAGGGCCACCAACAATTCAAAAAAATTAGCTTTTCTTCTTCTTTTCAACATCAACATGGCTCATTTTCTAGCTTTAGTTTCCTTTTTGACACTTCAACTACTCCATTATCCGCGCGTGCGAAAACTTGACCCTACTCTAAATGGGCGAAAACTTGCTGGTTTTCATTGAGGAAAACATGATTGATTTAGCAGAAGGGCTCGTGTACAGCACCATATCCATCTAGCGATTTATCTCACGTCAAATAAGTTAGAAATAGCAAGCAAAAACACTGATAACCAATGACATATCAAATAAGGGTAGCAAGCATAACAAAGTTCTTAGGGAGGGAATAACACGACAGAGATTAAAAGTTCACGGTACAATCAACGACATAATTAAGATAGAAATATATAAAAGATAAAAAGCCCTAACACCCTAGGGCAAGACAAGCTCACGATCGAGACTGGGACTTCACCACCATCTTCATTGCGCCTTGTCTTCACTGCTCCCTCTCCATGCCGTCCTGGCTGATGTAGTAGGGGAGGCTGTGTATACCATCGCGGGTGGGGAAGATGCAATCGAAGTTTGTGAAGATGTTGTGGGTTGTGAATGCGATGAATTCGCATCCACACCAAAACACCTTGCCGAGGAGGTGGTACGCATCAAATCTGTTGGTGAAGGTGACGGTGAGCCCTATCGGTGGAGTCCTGGAGTTTGGACGCACTTCATCCAGTCGGAACATCACCGGCGAGCCCGCCGGGAGGTGGGCGAAGCCCGCACGGAGGAACCACTCGGCAAACCCCTTGCACCCCTCCAGCGTGAGAATGCCCACACGCGGAGCATCCTCTCCACAACGACGCCGGCCGGATACCGTCTCTCCGGCACGGTCGGTGGGAGCTCGAAGGTGGGGCCGTTGTACTGCATCCTTGCCTCGCTTTGAGAGTGCTCTGGGTTTTGGTGAAGAAGAGAAGGGGGCGGCGCAAATGGATGTGTGGAGAATAGGTGGAGGGGTGGTGGTTTAAAATAGGGAAAGGGGAAGGGAAGGGGAGTGGCACCGGCCGCGCTTTGGATTTGCTACGTTCAAACGAGCCGCGTCGATCCATATGCCACTTTAATTGCCAACAGGTTTTAATTGCCACGTTGAATAGATGCGAGTGGATTGAAAAGTGTGAAACAATGCTCTACATCGAGGAGACACGCGTGGGAGATGATACGAACCAGCGGCAGCAACCGTCCCTGTGTCTGTGGCGGCTCGCGTGAAAATGAGGCCGCTCGGCGTCCGTGGCGGCTCGCGTGAAAAAGAGGCCGGTCAGCGCATCATGGCGGCGGGCGGCGGCGCATGCAGGTAGGCTAGCTACGTGCATGCATGCAGACTAGCTGGACATGTCGTGCATTGATACGTCCATTTTGCATCATGCTTTTATATCGTTATTTATTGCATTATGGGCTGTTATTACACATTATGTCACAATACATATGCCTATTCTCTCTTATTTCACAAGGTTTACATGAGGAGGGAGAATGCCGGTAGCCGGAATTCTGGGCTGGAAAAGGAGCAAATATTAGAGACCTATTCTACACAACTCCAAAAGTCCTGAAACTCCATGAAAGTTATTTTTGGAAATAATAAAAAATACTGAGCGGAAGAAATACGTCAGGGGGGCCTCCACCCGTCCACGAGGGTGGGGGCGCGCCCTACCCCCTGGGCGCGCCCCCCTGCCTCGTGGGCCCCCTGTTGGCCCTCCGGTGCCCATCTTCTGTTATATGAAGTCTTTCGTCCGAAGCAAAATCATAAGCAAGCTTTCGGGACGAGACTCCACCGCCATGAGGCGGAACCTTGGCGGAACCAATCTAGGGCTCCGGCAGAGCTGTTCTGCCGGGGACACTTCCCTCCGGGAGGGGGAAATCATCGCCATCGTCATCACCAACGCTCCTCTCATTGGGAGAGGGCAATCTCCATCAACATCTTCACCAGCACCATATCCTCTCAAACCCTAGTTCATCTCTTGTATCCAATTCTTGTCTCATAGTCTGGGATTGGTACCTGTAGGTTGCTAGTAGTGTTGATTACTCCTTGTAGTTGATGCTAGTTGGTTTATTTTGTGGAAGATCATATGTTCAGATCCTTTATGCATATTAATACTCCTCTGATTATGAACATGAATATGCTCTGTGAGTAGTTACGTTTGTTCCTCAGGACATGGGAGAAGTCTTGCTATTAGTAGTCATGTGAATTTGGTATTCGTTCGATATTTTGATGAGATGTATGTTGTCTATCCTCTAGTGGTGTTATGTAAACGTCGACTACATGACACTTCACCATTATTTGGGCCTAGAGGAAGGCATTGGGAAGTAATAAGTAGATGATGGGTTGCTAGAGTGACAGAAGCTTAAACCCTAGTTTATGCGTTGCTTCGTAAGGGGCTGATTTGGATCCATATGTTTCATGCTATGGTTAGGTTTACCTTAATACTTTTGTTGTAGTTGTGGATGCTTGCAATAGAGGTTAATCATAAGTGGGATGCTTGTCCAAGTAAGGACAGCACCCAAGCACCGGTCCACCCACATATCAAATTATCAAAGTACCAAACGTGAATCATATGAACGTGATGAAAACTAGCTTGACGATAATTCCCATGTGTCCTCGGGAGCGCTTTTCTCCATATAAGAGTTTGTCCAGGCTTGTCCTTTGCTACAAAAAGGATTGGGCCACCTTGCTGCATTTTATTTACTTTCGTCACTTGTTGCTCATTACAAATTATCCTATCACAAAACTATCTGTTACCTATAATTTCAGTGCTTGCAGAGAATACCTTGCTGAAAACCGCTTATCATTTCCTTCTGCTCCTCGTTGGGTTCGACACTCTTACTTATCGAAAGGACTACAATAGATCCCCTATACTTGTGGGTCATCAAGACTCTTTTCTGGCGCCGTTGCCGGGGAGTGAAGCGCCTTTGGTAGGTGGAATTTGGTAAGGAAAAATTTATATAGTGTGCTGAAATTTACTGTCACTTGTTACTATGGAAAGTAATCCTCTGAGGGGCTTGTTCGGGGTATCTTCACACCAACCAGTAGAGCAAAGAGTTGCTCCTCAACATACTGAACCTACTGAAAATGAAAATGTCTACTTTGAAATTCCTTCATGTTGGGGAACGTAGTAATTTCAGAAAAATTCTACGCACACGCAAGATCATGGTGATGCATAGCAACGAGAGGAGAGAGTGTTGTCCACGTACCCTCGTAGACCGATAGCGGAAGCGTTTAACACAACGCGGTTGATGTAGTCGTACGTCTTCACGATCCGACCGATCAAGTACCGAACGCACGGCATCTCCAAGTTCAGCACACGTTCAGCTCGATGACGTCCCTCGAACTCCGATCCAGCCGAGTGTTGAGGGAGAGTTTCGTTAGCACGACGGCGTGGTGACAATGTTGATGTTCTACCGACGCAGGGCTTCGCCTAAGCACCGCTACGATATTATCGAGGTGTAATATGGTGGAGGGGGGCACCGCACACGGCTAAGAGATCAATGATCAATTGTGTGTCTAGAGGTGCCCCCCTGCCCCCGTATATAAAGGAGCAAGGGGGGGTTCGGCCGGCCTAGAGGAGAGGCGCGCCAGGAGGAGTCCTACTCCTACCGGGAGTAGGACTCCCCCCTTTTCCATGTTGGACTAGGAGAGGAAGGGGGAAAAGGTGGAGGGGAGGAAGGAAGGGGGGCACCGCCCCCCTCTCCTTGTCCTATTCGGACTGGGGGCGCGGCCCTGCCCTAGCCTCCTCTCCTCTCTTCCACCTAGGCCCAATAAGGCCCATTAAGTTACCGGGGGGTTCCGGTAACCTCCCGGTACTCCGGAAAAATCCCGATTTCACCCGGAACACTTCCGATGTCCAAACATAGGCTTCCAATATATCAATCTTTATGTCTCGACCATTTCAAGACTCCTCGTCATGTCCGTGATCACATCCGGGACTCCGAACAACCTTCGGTACATCAAAACATATAAACTCATAATATAACTGTCATCGTAACGTTAAGCGTGCGGACCCTACGGGTTCGAGAACTATGTAGACATGACCGAGACACCTCTCCGGTCAATAACCAATAGCGGAACCTGGATGCTCATATTGGTTCCCACATATTCTACGAAGATCTTTATCGGTCAGACCGCATAACAACATACGTTGTTCCCTTTGTCATCGGTATGTTACTTGCCCGAGATTCGATCGTCGGTATCTCGATACCTAGTTCAATCTCGTTACCGGCAAGTCTCTTTACTCGTTCCGTAATACATCATCCCGCAACTAACTCATTAGTCACAATGCTTGCAAGGCTTATAGTGATGTGTATTACTGAGTGGGCCCAGAGATACCTCTCCGACAATCGGAGTGACAAATCCTAATCTCGAAATACGCCAACCCAACAAGTACCTTTGGAGACACCTGTAGAGCACCTTTATAATCACCCAGTTACGTTGTGACGTTTGGTAGCACACAAAGTGTTCCTCCGGTAAACGGGAGTTGCATAATCTCATAGTCATAGGAACATGTATAAGTCATGAAGAAAGCAATAGCAACATACTAAACGATCGAGTGCTAAGCTAACGGAATGGGTCAAGTCAATCACATCATTCTCCTAATGATGTGATCCCGTTAATCAAATGACAACTCATGTCTATGGCTAGGAAACATAACCATCTTTGATCAACGAGCTAGTCAAGTAGAGGCATACTAGTGACACTCTGTTTGTCTATGTATTCACACATGTATTATGTTTCCGGTTAATACAATTCTAGCATGAATAATAAACATTTATCATGATATAAGGAAATAAATAATAACTTTATTATTGCCTCTAGGGCATATTTCCTTCAGTCTCCCACTTGCACTAGAGTCAATAATCTAGATTACACAGTAATGATTCTTACACCCATGGAGTCTTGGTGCTGATCATGTTTTGCTCGTGGAAGAGGCTTAGTCAACGGGTCTGCAACATTCAGATCCGTATGTATCTTGCAAATTTCTATGTCTCCCACCTGGACTAAATCCCGGATGGAATTGAAGCGTCTTTTGATGTGCTTGGTTCTTTTGTGAAATCTGGATTCCTTTGCTAAGGCAATTGCACCAGTATTGTCACAAAAGATTTTCATTGGACCCGATGCACTAGGTATGACACCTAGATCGGATATGAACTCCTTCATCCAGACTCCTTCATTTGCTGCTTCCGAAGCAGCTATGTACTCAGCTTCACACGTAGATCCCGCCACGACACTTTGCTTAGAACTGCACCAACTGACAGCTCCACCGTTCAATGTAAACACGTATCCGGTTTGCGATTTAGAATCGTCCGGATCAGTGTCAAAGCTTGCATCAACGTAACCATTTACGATGAGCTCTTTGTCACCTCCATAAACGAGAAACATATCCTTAGTCCTTTTCAGGTATTTCAGGATGTTCTTGACCGCTGTCCAGTGATCCACTCCTGGATTACTTTGGTACCTCCCTGCTAAACTTATAGCAAGGCACACATCAGGTCTGGTACACAGCATTGCATACATGATAGAGCCTATGGCTGAAGCATAGGGAACATCTTTCATCTTCTCTCTATCTTCTGCAGTGGTCGGGCATTGAGTCTTACTCAATCTCACACCTTGTAGTACAGGCAAGAACCCTTTCTTTGCTTGATCCATTTTGAACTTCTTCAAAACTTTGTCAAGGTATGTGCTTTGTGAAAGTCCAATTAAGCGTCTTGATCTATCTCTATAGATCTTGATGCCTAATATATATGCAGCTTCACCGAGGTCTTTCATTGAAAAACTCTTATTCAAGTATCCCTTTATGCTATCCAGAAATTCTATATCATTTCCAATCAGCAATATGTCATCCACATATAATATCAGAAATGCTACTGAGCTCCCACTCACTTTCTTGTAAATACAGGCTTCTCCAAAAGTCTGTATAAAACCAAATGCTTTGATCACACTATCAAAGCGTTTATTCCAACTCCGAGAGGCTTGCACCAGTCCATAAATGGATCGCTGGAGCTTGCACACTTTGTTAGCTCCCTTTGGATCGACAAAACCTTCCGGTTGCATCATATACAACTCTTCTTCCAGAAATCCATTCAGGAATGCAGTTTTTACATCCATTTGCCAAATTTCATAATCATAAAATGCGGCAATTGCTAACATGATTCGGACAGACTTGAGCATCGCTACGGGTGAGAAAGTCTCGTCGTAGTCAATCCCTTGAACTTGTCGAAAACCTTTCGCAACAAGTCGAGCTTTATAGACAGTAACATTACCGTCAGCGTCAGTCTTCTTCTTGAAGATCCATTTATTTTCAATGGCTTGCCGATCATCGGGCAAGTCAACCAAAGTCCATACTTTGTTCTCATACATGGATCCCATCTCGGATTTCATGGCTTCAAGCCATTTTGCGGAATCTGGGCTCACCATCGCTTCTTCATAGTTCGTAGGTTCGTCATGGTCTAGTAACATAACCTCCAGAACAGGATTACCGTACCACTCTGGTGCGGATCTTAATCTGGTTGACCTACGAGGTTCAGTAATAACTTGATCTGAAGTTTCATGATCATTATCATTAACTTCCTCACTAATTGGTGTAGGTGTCGCAGAAACTGGTTTCTGTGATGATCTACTTTCCAATAAGGGAGCAGGTACAGTTACCTCATCAAGTTCTACTTTCCTCCCACTCACTTCTTTCGAGAGAAACTCCTTCTCTAGAAAGGATCCATTCTTAGCAACGAATGTCTTGCCTTCGGATCTGTGATAGAAGGTGTACCCAACAGTCTCCTTTGGGTATCCTATGAAGACACATTTCTCCGATTTAGGTTCGAGCTTATCAGGTTGAAGTTTCTTCACATAAGCATCGCAACCCCAAACTTTAAGAAACGACAACTTTGGTTTCTTGCCAAACCATAGTTCATAAGGCGTCGTCTCAACGGATTTCGATGGTGCCCTATTTAGAGTGAATGCAGCCGTCTCTAAAGCATAACCCCAAAACGATAGCGGTAAATCAGTAAGAGACATCATAGATCGCACCATATCTAGTAAAGTACGATTACGACGTTCGGACACACCATTACGTTGTGGTGTTCCGGGTGGCGTGAGTTGCGAAACTATTCCGCATTGTTTCAAATGTAGGCCAAACTCGTAACTCAAATATTCTCCTCCACGATCTGATCGTAGAAACTTTATTTTCTTGTTACGATGATTTTCAACTTCGCTCTGAAATTCTTTGAACTTTTCAAATGTTTCAGACTTATGTTTCATTAAGTAGATATACCCATATCTGCTCAAATCATCTGTGAAGGTGAGAAAATAACGATATCCGCCACGAGCCTCAATATTCATCGGACCACATACATCTGTATGTATGATTTCCAACAAATCAGTTGCTCTCTCCATAGTTCCGGAGAACGGTGTTTTAGTCATCTTGCCCATGAGACACGGTTCGCAAGTACCAAGTGATTCATAATCAAGTGATTCCAAAAGTCCATCATTATGGAGTTTCTTCATGCGCTTTACACCGATATGACCTAAACGGCAGTGCCACAAATAAGTTGCACTATCATTATCAACTCTGCATCTTTTGGCTTCGACATTATGAATATGTGTGTCACTACTACCGAGATTCATTAAAAATAGACCACTCTTCAAGGGTGCATGACCATAAAAGATATTACTCATATAAATAGAACAACCATTATTCTCTGATTTAAATGAATAACCGTCTCGCATCAAACAAGATCCAGATATAATGTTCATGCTCAACGCTGGCACCAAATAACAATTATTTAGGTCTAATACTAATCCCGAAGGTAGATGTAGAGGTAGCGTGCCGACGGCGATCACATCGACTTTGGAACCGTTTCCCACGCGCATCGTCACCTCGTCCTTGGCCAGTGTTCGCTTAATCCGTAGTCCCTGTTTCGAGTTGCAAATATTAGCAACAGAACCAGTATCAAATACCCAGGTGCTACTGCGAGCTCTGGTAAGGTACACATCAATAACATGTATATCACATATACCTTTGTTCACCTTGCCATCCTTCTTATCCGCCAAATACTTGGGGCAGTTCCGCTTCCAGTGACCAGTCTGCTTGCAGTAGAAGCACTCAGTCTCAGGCTTAGGTCCAGATTTGGGTTTCTTCTCCTGAACAGCAACTTGCTTGCTGTTCTTCTTGAAGTTCCCCTTCTTCTTCCCTTTGCCCTTTTTCTTGAAACTAGTGGTCTTATTGACCATCAACACTTGATGCTCCTTTTTGATTTCTACCTCCGCTGCCTTTAGCATTGCGAAGAGCTCGGGAATTGTCTTGTTCATCCCTTGCATGTTATAGTTCATCACGAAGCTCTTGTAGCTTGGTGGCAGTGATTGAAGAATTCTGTCAATGACGCTATCATCCGGAAGATTAACTCCCAGTTGAATCAAGTGATTATTATACCCAGACATTTTGAGTATATGCTCACTGACAGAACTATTCTCTTCCATCTTGCAGCTGTAGAACTTATTGGAGACTTCATATCTCTCAATCCGGGCATTTGCTTGAAATATTAACTTCAACTCCTGGAACATCTCATATGCTCCATGACGTTCAAAACGTCGTTGAAGACCCGGTTCTAAGCCGTAAAGCATGGCACACTGAACTATCGAGTAGTCATCAGCTTTGCTCTGCCAGACGTTCATAACTTCTGGTGTTGCTCTTGCAGCAGGCCTGGCACCCAGCGGTGCTTCCAGGACGTAATTCTTCTGTGCAGCAATGAGGATAATCCTCAAGTTACGGACCCAGTCCGTGTAATTGCTACCATCATCTTTCAACTTTGCTTTCTCAAGGAACGCATTAAAATTCAACGGAACAACAGCACGGGCCATCTATCTACAATTAACATAGACAAGCAAGATACTATCAGGTACTAAGTTCATGATAAATTTAAGTTCTATTAATCATATTACTTAAGAACTCCCACTTAGATAGACATCCCTCTAATCATCTAAGTGATTACGTGATCCAAATCAACTAAACCATAACCGATCATCACGTGAAATGGAGTAGTTTTCAATGGTGAACATCACTATGTTGATCATATCTACTATATGATTCACGCTCGACCTTTCGGTCTCAGTGTTCCGAGGCCATATCTGCATATGCTAGGCTCGTCAAGTTTAACCTGAGTATTCTGCGTGTGCAAAACTGGCTTGCACCCGTTGTAGATGGACGTAGAGCTTATCACACCCGATCATCACGTGGTGTCTGGGCACGACGAACTTTGGCAACGGTGCATACTCAGGGAGAACACTTTTATCTTGAAATTTTAGTGAGAGATCATCTTATAATGCTACCGTCAATCAAAGCAAGATAAGATGCATAAAAGATAAACATCACATGCAATCAATATAAGTGATATGATATGGCCATCATCATCTTGTGCTTGTGATCTCCATCTCCGAAGCACCGTCATGATCACCATCGTCACCGGCGCGACACCTTGATCTCCATCGTAGCATCGTTGTCGTCTCGCCAACTATTGCTTTTACGACTATCGCTACCGCTTAGTGATAAAGTAAAACAATTACATGGTGATTGCATTGCATACAATAAAGCGACAACCATATGGCTCCTGCCAGTTGCCGATAACTTGGTTACAAAACATGATCATCTCATACAATAAAATATAGCATCACGTCTTGACCATATCACATCACAACATGCCCTGCAAAAACAAGTTAGACGTCCTCTACTTTGTTGTTGCAAGTTTTACGTGGCTGCTACGGGCTTAGCAAGAACCGTTCTTACCTACGCATCAAAACCACAACGATAGTTTGTCAAGTTGGTGCTGTTTTAACCTTCGCAAGGACCGGGCGTAGCCACACTCGGTTCAACTAAAGTGAGAGATACAGACACCCGCCGGTCACCTTTAAGCAACGAGTGCTCGCAACGGTGAAACCAGTCTCGCGTAAGCGTACGCGTAATGTCGGTCCGGGCCGCTTCATCTCAAAATACCGCCGAACCAAAGTATGACATGATGGTAAGCAGTATGACTTATATCGCCCACAACTCACTTGTGTTCTACTCGTGCATAACATCAACGCATAAAACCAGGCTCGGATGCCACTGTTGGGGAACGTAGTAATTTCAAAAAAATTCTACGCACACGCAAGATCATGGTGATGCATAGCAACGAGAGGGGAGAGTGTTGTCCACGTACCCTCGTAGACCGATAGCGGAAGCGTTTAACACAACGCGGTTGATGTAGTCGTACGTCTTCACGATCCGACCGATCAAGTACCGAACGCACGGCACCTCCGAGTTCAGCACACGTTCAGCTCGATGACGTCCCTCGAACTCCGATCCAGCCGAGTGTTGAGGGAGATTTTCGTCAGCACGACGGCGTGGTGACAATGTTGATGTTCTACCGACGCAGGGCTTCGCCTAAGCACCGCTACGATATTATCGAGGTGTAATATGGTGGAGGGGGGCACCGCACACGGCTAAGAGATCAATGATCAATTGTGTGTCTAGAGGTGCCCCCTGCCCCCGTATATAAAGGAGCAAGGGGGGTTCGGCCGGCCTAGAGGAGAGGCGCGCCAGGAGGAGTCCTACTCCTACCGGGAGTAGGACTCCCCCCTTTTCCATGTTGGACTAGGAGAGGAAGGGGGAAAAGGTGGAGGGGAGGAAGGAAGGGGGGGCGCCGCCCCCCTCTCCTTGTCCTATTCGGACTGGGGGGGAGGGGCGCGCGGCCCTGCCCTGGCCTCCTCTCCTCTCTTCCACCTAGGCCCAATAAGGCCCATTAAGTTACCGGGGGGTTCCGGTAACCTCCCGGTACTCCGGAAAAATCCCGATTTCACCCGGAACACTTCCGATGTCCAAACATAGGCTTCCAATATATCAATCTTTATGTCTCGACCATTTCGAGACTCCTCGTCATGTCCGTGATCACATCCGGGACTCCGAACAACCTTCGGTACATCAAAACATATAAACTCATAATATAACTGTCATCGTAACGTTAAGCGTGCGGACCCTACGGGTTCGAGAACTATGTAGACATGACCGAGACACCTCTCCGGTCAATAACCAATAGCGGAACCTGGATGCTCATATTGGTTCCCACATATTCTACGAAGATCTTTATCGGTCAGACCGCATAACAACATACGTTGTTCCCTTTGTCATCGGTATGTTACTTGCCCGAGATTCGATCGTCGGTATCTCGATACCTAGTTCAATCTCGTTACCGGCAAGTCTCTTTACTCGTTCCGTAATACATCATCCCGCAACTAACTCATTAGTCACAATGCTTGCAAGGCTTATAGTGATGTGTATTACTGAGTGGGCCCAGAGATACCTCTCCGACAATCGGAGTGACAAATCCTAATCTCGAAATACGCCAACCCAACAAGTACCTTTGGAGACACCTGTAGAGCACCTTTATAATCACCCAGTTACGTTGTGACATTTGGTAGCACACAAAGTGTTCCTCCGGTAAACGGGAGTTGCATAATCTCATAGTCATAGGAACATGTATAAGTCATGAAGAAAGCAATAGCAACATACTAAACGATCGAGTGCTAAGCTAACGGAATGGGTCAAGTCAATCACATCATTCTCCTAATGATGTGATCCCATTAATCAAATGACAACTCATGTCTATGGCTAGGAAACATAACCGTCTTTGATCAACGAGCTAGTCAAGTAGAGGCATACTAGTGACACTCTGTTTGTCTATGTATTCACACATGTATTATGTTTCCGGTTAATACAATTCTAGCATGAATAATAAACATTTATCATGATATAAGGAAATAAATAATAACTTTATTATTGCCTCTAGGGCATATTTCCTTCACTTCGGGTATGTTAGAAAAACTGCTAGCTAATCCTTTTGCAGGAGACGGAACAAAGCATCCTGATGAGCACCTAATATATGTGGATGAAGTTTGTGGATTATTTAAGCTTGCAGGTATACCCGGTGATGTTATTAAGAAGAAGGTCTTCCCTTTATATTTGAAGGGAGATGCATTGACATGGTATAGGCTATGTGATGATACGGGATCATGGAACTACAAACGATTGAAATTGGAATTTCATCAGAAATTTTATCCTATGCATCTTGTTCATCGTGACCGCAATTATATATATAATTTTTGGCCTCGTGAAGGAGAAAGCATCGCTCAAGCTTGGGGGAGGCTTAAATCAATGTTATATTCATGCCCCAATCATGAGCTCCCAAGAGAAATAATTATTCAAAAATTTTATGCTCGGCTTTCTGATAACAATCGCACATGCTCGATACTTCTTGTGCTGGCTCTTTTATGATGAAAACTATTGAATTCAAATGGGATTTATTGGAAAGAATTAAACGCAACTCTGAGGATTGGGATCTCGACGAAGGTAGGGAGTCAGGTATGACACCTAAGTTTGATTGTGTTAAATCTTTTATGGATACCGATGTTTTCCGTAAATTTTGCACTAAATATGGACTTGACTCTGAGATAGTAGCTTCCTTTTGTGAATCTTTTGCTGCTCATATTGATCTCCCTAAGGAGAAGTGGTTTAAATATCATCCTCCCATAGAAGTAAAAGTAGCTGCACCTATTAAAGTTGAAGAAAAGACTATCACTTATAATGATCCTATTGTTCCTACTGCTTATGTTGAAAAACCACCTTTCCCTGCTAGGATAAAAGATCATGCTAAAGCTTCAACTGTGGTCCGTAAAAGCAATATTAGAACTTATACACCTCCTGAGCAAATTAAAGTTGAACCTAATATTGCTATTGTTAAAGATTTCTTGTCTGATAATATTGATGGGCATGTTATTCATTTCCGTGATGAAACTGCTAGAATTGCCAAACATTGTGCTAAAGATAAACATAGACCTATGGTAGGCATGCCTGTTATTTCTGTTAAAATAGGAGATCATTGCTATCATGGCTTATGTGATATGGGTTCTAGTGCTAGTGCAATACCTATTGACTTATACAAAGAAATTAAGCATGATATTGCACCTACTGTGTCGTGGAATTGTCACGGCAGATGTCCTCAAGCTAGGACTTAGTCGTGGAGCCATCGCCACTAGGAAGCTTGAAGGGGTTAACGGGACAAGGAACACGAGGGTTTATACTGGTTCGGCCCCTTACAGTGAAGGTAAAGGCCTACGTCCAGTTGAGGTGGTATTGATTAGGGTTTCGATGGCCAGGGAGCTTAACCGCTATGCCTGGCTCTCGATGAGGTCTCTCTTCTCCCTAAACCGCTGCCGGGTCGTCCCTTTATATAGGGAGGCTGACGCCCTAGCAGCTCTCAGAGTCCCGGCCGGCTCATAAGAGTGTCCGGCTCGGACTCTCAACTATTCTTGCCTTACACTACAAGTTCTACCATAATGATGATTGTAACTACGGGCCTTAAGCCATATCCGGGTCTTAAGCCCATCTTTGGCCCACCGTCTTCAAGCTTGGCGCCGGGCTTCTGGCGATGACCATTATGAGTAACCCGGCCCCTCCTGGCGGGTGACTCTAAGGTCTATATCCTCAACATTAGGCCCCAGATTGATTTGAGCCGGCTCATGTCAATCTTCAATTCTTTCGACAGAAAACCTCCGGCTTACAATTGTGTGAAGGCCATAACCCGGCGTGACATCATCCTCTGGACTCCGGGTGATCCGCCGTGACATCATCTTCCATTAAGTCCATTTTTTACTCCACCAGATCCGCAACGGATCTTATCTTTACTGCCATCCCGAAAATCGAGGCGCCTCTCGGGCGAGATAACCGCGTCGTGACCTCCTCGTTTCTCGCGCCCACTTATGAGCTCGTCCTTATAAATAGTCCGACCCGACGGGCCTTCAGCCACCCTTCTTCCTCCTAGCGCCACTGTTCCTCCGCTCGAGCTCTGTTGCCGTCGCTGCCGCGGGTCTTCTCGTCCTCACCGACTCCGGCCGCTGCATCAACCTGTTGTGTCCAGAGAACGGCAGCGACCTCCGCAACTCTCCAGCTCCTGTAAGTTCTTGCAGCCCCGTAGAACAGATCCGCCGTGGAGCTTCTTCCTGTTCTTCCCATGTTCTTCGCCATTCTTCGCGGCCCTCGGTAGATTTGATTTTTACTGCCTCCTCTTGATCTTAGGATAGTATAGAACCAATGCGGCGGCTGTTTAGTACTCATTTCAAATGCAAGTAGACCTCTTTTTCCTGCATAAAGGCCTCGTTTGAGCCCAAGAATTTCCCCTGCGTCTGTTTTTAGGTCTAGGAACTTTTCTTTTGACCGACCATTTTGATCCAAATTATTTACTGCAATGTGTGAAACCTGTTTTCACCAAACTTAGTAAAAAAAATTGCACTCGTTGAGTCATGGCGGTTTATATTTCCGGTTTAAAGAAGCCACGCGCCGTAGAACCTTCTGGCTCAAAGGAGACCATGCGCCATAGAATTTTCCGGCTCATCTGTGATAAGGCCGTAGACAATCGAATTACTCTCAATACCTCGGGCGGCTTAAATAACCCGATGCACCTAGATATATGTCGTTAGTCCCCTCCATAAGCCGCCACTTTAACATTGAACTGTAAATTTCCTCCGGCTTATAATTAAACCGGACGTTTCCTTTTATCATAGGCTGCCGACTTTCACCATGCCTCCCAAAGCTCCTAAAGCCTCCATCACTTGCAATTGGATGAGGTCCAATGTCACCAACGAGACTTTAGCGGATTTTGTCAAGTCAGGTTACCTGCCTAAGAAGGACGTCCTGTCCTACCGTGCCCCTGACCCGTCAGAGGAGAGACCACAGCCAAAGGACGGGGAGGTAGTGATTTTTGCGGATCATATGAGCCGGGGCTTCGCACCGCCCGGCTCAAAGTTCTTCAGGGATGTACTGAATTTCTTTGACCTGCGGCCACAAGATATAGGACCCAACTCGGTGTCCAACATATGCAATTTCCAAGTGTTCTGCGAGGTTTATCTTGGAGAAGAGCCCAGCCTGCTACTCTTCAAAGAGCTCTTCTACCTGAACCGCCAGAACGAGTGCGCCAACGGGCCAAGTTTGGAACTTGGAGGAATCTCCATTCAGTGACGGAGAGACTACCTTTTCGCTTACGCCGAGCCACCGAGTCACCCAAAGGACTGGAACCAGACGTGGTTCTATTGCCAAGACACGTCGCCGGCTGACGAGAGCCCGCTGCCCGGCTTTCACCCTTCACGTCTGGAGCCGACTCACCCTCTGTCTGACAAATTAACTCAGGCGGAGCGCCAACCTCTGCTCCCCACCATCAACAAGATCAAGGCTCTCCTGGGCAATGGTCTCAACGGAATTGATCTGGTCCGGGTCTGGATCTCGTGGCGGGTGATCCCCCTGAGCCGCCGCCCCGGCTTAATGTGTGAGTACACAGGCCGGAAAGATGACCCCCTGCGACACAGCCGCAACGATCTTCCTGAAGACGTTGCTGAAGACATGACCAAGGCTCTCTTGAACGAAAGCTTGGCAGACTGCGGGAGGACCGGGTTAGCCCCCTTCTGCAAGACCAATCCAGCCCCAGCAGTAAGCCGCTAATCTGAACATTTTATCTTCTTCTGTAGATAACTTTCATCTGAACCTTTAAGAAATCATAATTGTATTTTTCAGGCTGATGACAAATTCTGGAAGGTCAAATATGACCATGAGGCGGCCAAGAAGGCCAGGAAGGCAAAGAAAGCCGCCAAGAGAGCCGCTCCCCGTAAGAAGGGAAGTAGGCCTACTGCTTCAGAGCTGATGCAACTAAGCGACAGCTTCGAGTCAGAGGTAACCCCTGAACCTGTAAGCTCTTTGTTATGTTTATTGTTTATTCCTATCCGCCTTATCAATACTGTTCATCAACAGGATGACACCGGAGCAAGTAACCCAGTGGTTGAAGAGGTAATGTCACTTTCCTCCGACTCGGAGCCCTTGCCAAGGCTGAAAATCCGAAGGGTAACCCGGAAAGTAAGATTTTCACATCCTTTAGCTTATCAAAACCCTCAATTTCTTTTGAAGCGACAGACTCATGAGAGCCGGCGGCACACCCGGACCAACAACGACGCTGACCTCTCTTCCGGCTTACCTGACGCGTCGAGGAAACGCCGGACCGAGGTGATCTCAAACTTGTACCCTTTTCATCCTTTGGCGGGTGTTATACGTCAACCGCTCAACTCTTCTGACTCAAATTATCAGGAAACTTCCCCCTCTTCTGGCGACTCTATGCAGTCGAACCTGTCGGCTTTCAAGACCGTGCCCGGGTAATGATGATCATCTCATGTTGTACTTGTCTTTACTTACACTTTTGTACTTAACCTTTTTGTCTTTTCAGTGCCCAGGCAAAACTCAGCAAAAGGGCGAAGAAGAACAAGCCAGTCGAAGAGCCGGACTTGCCTGAACCGGAAGTAGCCGCTCAAGAACCGCCAGCTGCCTCTGCTCCTGAAGCCACTGCTCCAACCGACAAGCCAATAGCAAAAGCTTCTGCTAACCCGGAGGCCTCCAGCTCGGCTCAACCAGCAGATGACCCGGATGTGGTAATCACCCGGACGGAATTTGTTGAGCCGGGGAGACCTACTGCGCTGGCCAAGTGCTCCGCCAAGGGGGAGTTGCTACAGCCCCGCCGGGTTAATCTGGACCTCACCGACTACGCCAACCTGAACATCGAAGAGATCGTCTCCGGCTACGTCAGCCAAGTGCACAAGAGCCGGGACCTAGAGATTGCCATGGTGAACCAGATTCAGCAGAAGTCTGCGGTATCATTCTTCTGTCTTCTTACTTACTGCATAGTTATCTTGTCATCCTTACCATACTCTAGCCCCCAAGTCTGCTACTCATGATAGAATGTGTTGTAGACTTAAGTCCCGGCTTACTCGCTTGAACCGGCAGTTTGTAAATAGAAACGTGCAATATGCATTAGCCCCCAAGTGCCAAGTGTCTTTGCTTGGAAAGCGCTTGGGACTTTTAAAATTGTATAATAACTGTTCATCCTATGACCCGGAATTTATGCAGGCTGCTGGCAAGAAGTTTGAAGCTGACATCTCTGATCTCAAGACCCGTCTGAAGACGCAAGAAACTGAGACCCGGAAAGCAAATGCCAAATTTGTGTCCAGTATTGCTGCACAAGAAAAACTGAAGACGGACTTTGACGCTGAACGGAAAGCCTGGGCCGAAGAGAAGGCTACTCTGGTGAACCGGGCCGAACAGGCGGAGAAGGATCTGTCAGAGAAGACCACCGAACTCTCCGGTTTAAAGCGCCAAGTGTCCCAGATGGTTGCCGCAATCTTCGGTAAGTCATTTCACCGGCTTTCATCAAGTTTAGAATCTTTATCTCTCATAACTCATCCTTGTCGGCGGCTTATCTTATTCTGTTAAACAGGTCCCAGAAGCGCCAACCTCAACCAAAGTGTGGTAACCAAGTTGAAGGCCGTGTACACCCTGGTGGAGCAACTCTACACCGGGTCACAACATGCTTTGGCTGTGGTGGCCCTATCCAATGAGGTGCCGACTCACCTGGCGGAAGTTCTTTGCCGGCTCGCCGTTCTTCCGCAACATATCCAAGAGCTGCGACGGGCCTCTGCAAGAGCCGGAGCCATAGCTGCTCTAAGCCGGGCCAAGGCGTTCCTTCTAGAACTAGACCCGGCGGGCATCGCTTTGGGCTATCCCAGTTTGAAGGAAGACGGCACCGCCTTCAACCAAAAAGACTTCGCAGCCTGCGTGAAGATCGTACGCCCGGTGGCCACTCTGATTGGCAATGATACAGATCTGACTAAGTACCAGCCGGGTTACGACGCAGAGAATCAGAGGATCCCCACTCCGCGCTATGAAGCCCTCGGCTTAGTCCGGCCGACTCGTAAGCACACTTTTGCCCCGGAGATTGACCCGGCCGGGTTAATTGACGAGGAAGCACAATTTGAAGCTCTGAGCAGCATTGACTGGAAGTTGTCAACTTTCCAGGTCTTGGGAACAGCCGGAGGAGAGGAGAGGGATGAGCCGGAGACTTCAACCCAGCAAGCGTCGTAACTCTGTAGACGGTTTATGGGAAACAATGCTTCACCCTTTTAGACTCAATGAGTCTTGTAATACAATAGGATCAACACTTTAACTGTGCCGTGCCATCGTGCACGTGTTGAATGCTGAATTCTTATGAAAGTTGCTTCCTTATATGTCCCGGGGTTACAGTTGATCAGTCATGTTCCTTAAGCTTAAATAATTGTCTTTAACTATCCAGCCTGCAAGCAACTTCCGGCTTTAGATAACCCGGACAATAGGGTTGGTACCTCAATTCCGGTTTACCAGTCGTGATAACGCCGATTGTATTCGACTAGCACTGTAAATCAAAGTTAAGCCGGCAAAGTGAGACCCGCCGTGCATACTTGAGATAATCAGAAGAACTTGCTATAAATCAGAAAAACGTAGGGGCTTCCGGTTCGAATACGACCAGAGACCCGTCCCAAAGGGGTTATGCTAGGATTCGAATGCGATCATATAGCCCCCAGTGGGTGTGGCGATGCCAATCAAGAGGGTACCGACAGCTATGTTCTCTTTGGTTCGAATACGACCCATGTTTGAACAGGAAGCCCCCAAATGACACTAAGAATTGTTTAACGACGCTGATTCAAATACGATCCACGTCGGTTCCCAAAGGGAGTTGAACTATGATTCAGATATGATCAGAGAGAACTCCTCAATGAGCTCGGCACTTTGCCAATCAAATGGGTATCGACAGCTATGTTCTCTTTGGTTCGAATACGACCTATGTTTGAATAGGAAGCCCCCAAGTGACCTTATTGCCTACGGCTAGATTCGAATACGATCATAAGCCGGATCCTCCTTCAAGCTATCATGTGATCTTGCAATGAAAACAACACGTGCACATTTGGAGGAGAAAAAAGGACAGAGGTCCTGCTTTATTGCTTATCATAATATATACATGGCTTAGGGAAATATGTACATTATGAGAGCCGGTGGCTCAAGTGTAGTAAGGCCGAAGCTGAGCTATATTCCACGGCCGACGGGTCTCTTCCTCCGACTTACGTGAATCTTTGTGCTCCCGAATGTCAATGAGGTAGTATGACCCGTTGTGCAAATTCTTGCTGACCACAAAAGGCCCTTCCCAAGGCGGGGATAGCTTGTGCGCATCTGTTTGATCTTGGATGAGCCGGAGCACCAGATCGCCTTCCTGAAAGACCCGGGATTTAACCCGGCGACTATGATAACGGCGCAGGTCTTGTTGGTAAATCGCTGAGCGAGCTGCTGCCACATCACGCTGTTCGTCCAACAAGTCAAGAGCATCTTGGCGCGCCTGTTCATTATCCGCCTCAACATAAGCCGCCACTCGAGGCGAGTCATGACGGATGTCACTGGGGAGGACTGCTTCTGCTCCATAAACCATGATGAAAGGCGTGAAACCTGTAGACCTGTTAGGAGTAGTGTTGATGCTCCACAACACGGAGGGTAACTCCTCCACCCAACAATCCGGCGTCCGTTGCAAAGGGACCAAAAGCCGGGGCTTGATGCCCTTCAGAATCTCCTGATTAGCCCTCTCAGCTTGACCATTGGATTGAGGATGAGCCACTGATGAAACATCAAGTCGGATATGCTCTCGTTGACAAAATTCCTCCATGGAGCCTTTGGATAGGTTGGTACCATTGTCAGTTATAATGTTGTGCGGAAAGCCAAAGCGAAAAATCACCTTTTTCATAAATTGAACCGTCGTGGCTGCATCACACTTGCTAACTGGCTCCGCTTCAACCCACTTGGTAAATTTATCAACTGCCACCAAGAGGTGGGTCTTCTTATCCTTGGACCTTTTAAAAGGCCCAACCATATCAAGCCCCCAGACCGTAAAGGGCCAAGTAATTGGGATCATCCTCAGCTCCTGAGCCGGCACATGAGCCCGTCGCGAGAACCTTTGGCAACCGTCACATTTACTGACCAAGTCCTCCGCATCAGCATGAGCCGTCAGCCAATAAAAACCATGACGAAAAGCCTTGGCCACAAGAGACTTTGAGCCGGCGTGATGGCCACAATCCCCTACATGAATCTCACGCGAGATCTCTTGACCTTCCTCCGGGGAGACACAACGCTGGAACGCTCCCGTAACACTGCGGTGATGCAACTCACCATTGATAACAATCATCGACTTAGACCGTTGGGTTATTTGTCTGGCCAAAGTTTCATCCTCAGGCAAATCTCCCCGAGTTATGTAAGCCAAATAGGGCACTGTCAAGTCCGGTATGATGTGGAGAGCTGCCACCAGTCGTGCCTCCGGGTCAGGGACAGCCAAGTCTTCCTCTGTAGGCAACTTAACAGAAGGGTTATACAGGACGTCCAGGAAAGTATTAGGCGGCACCGGTTTTCGCTGAGAGCCCAGCCGGCTTAAAGCGTCAGCCGCCTCGTTCTTCCTGCGATCGATGTGCTCTACTTGGTAACCCTGAAAGTGCCCAGCAATGGCATCAACTTCGCGGCGATAAGCCGCCATGAGAGGGTCTTTGGAGTCCCACTTTCCTGATACTTGTTGAGCCACCAAGTCTGAGTCGCCGAAGCACCTCACCCGGCTCAAGCTCATCTCCTTAGCCATCCGAAGACCGTGGAGCAAGGCCTCGTACTCAGCTGCATTGTTGGTGCAAGGAAACATCAATTGTAGCACATAATGGAACTTGTCACCTTTAGGGGAAGCCAATACGACTCCAGCCCCCGAGCCCTCCAATTGCCTGGACCCATCGAAGTGAATAGTCCAATAAGTGTTATCCGGTTTTTGTTCGGGCACTTGTAGCTCTGTCCAATCATTGATGAAATCCACCAAAGCTTGAGATTTAACAGCAGTGCGTGGCACATACCTCAGACCATGAGGCCCGAGCTCTATAGCCCACTTAGCCACTCTCCCTGTGGCCTCCCTGTTCTGAATGATATCTCCAAGGGGGGCAGAACTGACCACAGTGATGGGGTGACCCTGGAAATAATGCTTAAGCTTCCGGCTTGCCATGAACACACCATAAACAAGTTTCTGCCAATGCGGATACCGCTGCTTGAACTCAATGAGCACCTCGCTGACATAATAAACCGGCCGCTGAACCGGATGCTCCTTACCCTCCTCCTTGCGCTCCACCACCATAGCCACACTGACGGCTCGTGTGTTAGCCGCCACATACAGTAATAAAGGCTCCTTATCAATCGGAGCAGCAAGGACTGGGGGCTCTGCCAGCTGCCTCTTCAACTCCTCAAAAGCAGTATCAGCTGCATCATTCTAGACAAAGTCATCAGTTTTCTTCATCAACTGATATAATGGCATGGCCTTCTCACCCAAACGGCTTATAAACCGGCTTAAAGCAGCGATGCGACCCGCCAAGCGCTGGATGTCATTTATACACGCCGGCTTAGCCAGGGAGGTGATGGCCTTGATCTTCTCCGGGTTAGCTTCAATACCTCTGTTAGAAACCAAGAAACCCAAGAGTTTGCCTGCAGGAACACCAAAAACACATTTGGTCGGGTTAAGCATCATCTTGTAGACCCAGAGATTATCAAAGGTTTCCTTCAGATCATCTATCAAGGTTTCCTCCTTCCTGGATTTAACCACAATATCATCCACATAAGCATGAACATTGCGCCCAATCTGATTATGAAGACAGTTCTGCACGCAACGCTGATAAGTCGCCTGTGCACTCTTGAGTCCAAAGGGCATAGACACATAGCAGAAGGCTCCAAAGGGAGTGATGAACGCCGTCTTCTCCTGGTCCTTAACTGCCATCTTAATCTGATGATATCCAGAATAAGCATCCAAGAAACTTAAACGCTCACAACCTGTCGTAGCATCAATGATTTGATCAATACGGGGAAGGGCAAAAGGATCAACCGGACACGCTTTGTTCAAGTCCGTGCAGTCCACACACATCCGCCAGGTGCCGTTCTTCTTGAGCACGAGCACCGGGTTAGCTAACCACTCTGGGTGAAAGACTTCAACGATGAATCCGGCCACCAAGAGCCGGGCCACCTCTTCACCAATAGCTTTCCGCCTCTCTTCATTAAACCGCCGAAGGAATTGCCTGACCGGCTTAAATTTTGGATCAACATTGAGAGTGTGCTCAGCGAGTTCTCTAGGTACACCTGGCATGTCAGAAGGCTTCCATGCAAAAATGTCCCTATTCACACGGATGAACTCGATGAGCGCGCTTTCCTATTTTGGATCTAGATTGGCATTGATGCTAAACTGCTGAGATGAATCACCTGGAACGAAATCAACAAGTTTAGTCTCATCAGCCGACTTAAATTTCATCGCCGGCTCATGCTCCGTAGTCGGCTTTTTCAGAGAGGTCATATCTGTTGGGTCAACATTGTCCTTGTAAAACTTCAACTCTTCCGTTGCGCAAACAGATTCTGCATAAGCCGCATCGCCTTCCTCACACTCCAAGGCTACCTTCCGGCTGCCGTGAACCGTAATGGTCCCATTATGACCCGGCATCTTGAGCTGTAAATATACGTAACACGGCCGTGCCATGAACTTGGCGTAAGCCGGCCGCCCAAATATGGCATGGTACGGACTTCTTATCTTGACCACCTCAAAGGTCAATTTTTCCACCCTGTAGTTGTGCTCATCTCCAAAGGCCACTTCCAACTCGATCTTACCAACTGGATAAGCCGACTTCCCAGGTACCACACCATGGAAAATGGTGTTTGACTGGCTGAGGTTTTTATCAATCAACCCCATACGACGGAACGTCTCATAATAGAGGATGTTGATGCTGCTGCCTCCATCCATGAGCACCTTAGTGAACTTATATCCTCCCACCTGAGGAGCCACCACCAAGGCCAAGTGACCCGGATTATCCACCCGGGGAGGGTGATCCTCCCTACTCCATACTATAGGCTGCTCAGACCACCGCAAGTAGCGTGGAACCGCCGGCTCAACAGCATTCACAGCCCTCTTATGAAGCTTCTGATCCCGCTTACACAGACTGGTGGTAAACACATGATACTGTCCACCGCTAAGCTGCTTTGGATTGGTCTGATAGCCCCCCTGCTGCTGTTGATGACCTTGACCAGACTGCTGATTGAAGCCCCCTTGACCGTTCTGAGGATTAGAATTTGAGCCGCCGCCCGGGCCATGAAAGCCGCCGGCGCCTGAACCACCGCCCGGGCCATTGTTGCCGTTAAAGGCGTTGGAATTCTTAAAGGCCTTCATGATTGCACAATCCTTCCATAGATGAGTAGCCGGCTTCTCTCTAGAGCCATGCCTTGGACAAGGCTCATTCAACAGTTGCTCCAGCGTTGGGCCTGACCCGCCACCTCGGGGAGGGGGCCTCCCCTTGCGTCTCTGGCTATTGCCCTGTGAGCTGGCATTGGCTACGAACTCTAGGCTGCCATCGGCCTTGCGCTTGCCACCTCCTTGGTTCCCCGGATCATGCTGATGACCCTTGCCATTGCCGTTCTTCTTTCCCTTCCCTGTCCTTTCATCATCTGAAGCGGGGTCCTTGGTACCATCAGAATCGGCGTACTTGACGAGAGCCGCCATTAGTGTACCCATATGATTGCAGTCGCGCTTAAGCCGCCCGAGTTTCATCTTCAGGGGCACGAAACGACAATTCTGTTCCAACATTAAGACTGCAGAGCCGGCATCCATCTTATCAGATGAATGTATTATTTCCTTAACCCGGCGAACCCAATGTGTCGTAGACTCACCCTCCTGCTGCTTATAGTTAGTCAAATCCACAATTGACATAGACTCCCTACAGGTATCCTTGAAATTTTGGATGAACCGGGCTTTTAGCTCAGCCCAAGACCCGATGGAATTCGGTGGTAGCCCTTTCAACCAAGTGCGGGCAGTCCCATCTAACATCATGGTGAAGTACTTGGCCATTGCCGCTTCACTGACTTCCAGCAGTTCCATGGCCATCTCGTAACTCTCGATCCAGGCTGCGGGTTGTAAGTCAGCTGTGTAATTAGGCACCTTCCTAGGGCCTTTGAAGTCCATGGGTAAACGCTCATTGCGGAGAGCCGGCACCAAGCAAGGGACACCTCCAGTCCTGGTAGGGATACCCACGTCGACGGAAGCCATCGGATAAGCCGGGGGAGTCTGGTAAGCCGTCAACTGAGGCACCTGCTCCGCCTCTTGCCGCACTCTGTCTTGGTCTGCTGCGTGAAAGGCTCCTTTACGAGCCGGGCCATGGCCAGGGGGCGGGTCATGGCATCGGAGGTTACTTGAACCGGTCGCTGAGACCATGTGTCTGCTGTAACTCGGGCTCCGGCCTGGATGAGGGGTCGAGTGAATCCTGTCCCGGCTGTAGGAGTACGCCTCTTGCTGCGCCAGCGCTGTCTAAAGGAGTTCCCTGACCCGGCGGGTTTCAACAGCCGTCGGAGAGTCGCCGTCAATTGGGAGGGCCGCCAGCCGCGCTGCTGCGGCTACCATGTTCTCCAGCGGGTTAGCATAATGACCCGGTGGTATTGGCACATAATGAGGCGGGGCAGGGCTCCCCCGAGGGGGCCCCATCACTTGCGGCTGAATAGGGTTCCCAGGCCCGGGCACTATGATCCCCGGCGGGTTACTAGACCCTGCACCTGGCGTGTTGAAGAGGTTTCGTGGATCGTAGACCGGAGGGAGTCAAGATTGGGCCTTTTGATGCCTCCTTCTCATGACCTCATTGGACGCGTTCTGATCCATCGTGAGCCGGAAGGACTGTGCCTGAATCAACTGAGCTTGGGCGTCGAGAGCCGCCCTCTCCGCAGCCATCCTGATCCCTTCCGCTGCCAGATCCTCCTTAGCTTTCACTAGATCCAACTTTAACTGCGCCACCTCCGCATCATGCTGAGCTTGATCCGCCGGGTCAACCGCGACGGTCAACAGGGCCGTCATCTTGTCCGTGAGATCCATCAGCACCTAAGCCGGCGAGGGCACCGGGTTTCCCGCTCCAGCAGCAGGGTTCTGAACAGGCTGCGCATCGGCCATGAAGATTCCAACCTGGCTTGGCGGCTCAAACGGGTCCGGAATACTGTCACCATCGGAACAACCCATGAGCCTACCATCCTGAAGTTGATACAACGAGTTTGACTCATCGGTGGACGACTCGCCGTCAGAGCCGGCGGCCGTCTCATCACCAGATCCGGATCTATCAGAGAGCCCTCCATGGATACATCCCACGAAGGCATGCTTTAAGGCGAGCAGGGCCCGGGCGGGTCGTGCACGCTGAGCCGTCTCGATGAGATCGGTGCTGAGATCCGGCTCAGGGCCCAGCTCACCAATCTTGCCAACGAAAACATGAATTCTGCCGAAGGGGACCCGGTACCCGTACTCAATTGAGCCGGCGTCGGGGCCCCAGTTTGCATCGTCGATGTAGAGCTTGCCGCGATGACTCTTGGTCATCCGGCCCACAACGTATCCCTTGAGCCCTTCGAAGCTGCCCTTCAAGAACTCAAATCCACCGTGCGCTGGCCCCACGGTGGGCGCCAACTGTCGTGGAATTGTCACGGCAGATGTCCTCAAGCTAGGACTTAGTCGTGGAGCCATCGCCACTAGGAAGCTTGAAGGGGTTAACGGGACAAGGAACACGAGGGTTTATACTGGTTCGGCCCCTTACGGTGAAGGTAAAGGCCTACGTCCAGTTGAGGTGGTATTGATTAGGGTTTCGATGGCCAGGGAGCTTAACCGCTATGCCTGGCTCTTGATGAGGTCTCTCTTCTCCCTAAACCGCTGTCGGGTCGTCCCTTTATATAGGGAGGCTGACGCCCTAGCAGCTCTCAGAGTCCCGGCCGGCTCATAAGCGTGTCCGGCTCGGACTCTCAACTATTCTTGCCTTACACTACAAGTTCTACCATAATGATGATTGTAACTACGGGCCTTAAGCCATATCTGGGTCTTAAGCCCATCTTTGGCCCACCGTCTTCAAGCTTGGCGCCGGGCTTCTGGCAATGACCATTATGAGTAACCCGGCCCCTCCTGGCGGGTGACTCTAAGGTCTATATCCTCAACATACTGAGTTAGAAGATATTGATGTCACAATTAAACTTGCCAATAGAGATACTATTTCACCAATGGGAATTGTTAGAGATGTTGAAGTCTTGTGTGGGAAAACTAAATATCCTACTGATTTTCTTGTTCTTGGCACCCCACAAGATAGCTTTTGTCCCATTATATTTGGTAGACCCTTCTTGAACACAATTAATGCTAGGATAGACTGCGAAAAGGATGTTGTTACTATTGGTCTAGGTGATATGTCTCATGAGTTTAATTTCTCTTAATTTCATAGACAACACCATGAAGAGGAATTGCCTAGTAAGGATGAAATAATTGGTCTTGCTTCTATTGCCATACCTCCTAGGGATCCTTTAGAAAAATATTTGCTAGACCATGAAAATGATATGTTTATGAATGGAAGAAGGGAAATAGATGAAGTATTCTTTAAACAGGAACCCATCCTGGAACACAATTTGCCTGTTGAAATCCTAGGGGATCCTCCTCCACCCAAGGGTGATCCCGTGTTTGAGCTTAAACCATTACCTGATACTCTTAAATATGCTTATCTTGATGAGAAAAAGATATATCCTGTTATTATTAGTGCTAACCTTTCAGAGCATGAAGAAGAGAGATTATTGAAAACTCTGAAGAAGCACCACGCTGTTATTGGATATACTCTTGATGATCTTAAGGGCATTAGTCCCACTCTATGTCAACACAAAATAAATTTGGAGAAAGATGCCAAACCAGTTCGTGATCACCAACGACGGCTGAATCCTAAAATGAAAGAAGTGGTAAGAAAGGAAATACTAAAGCTCCTTGAGGCAGGTATAATTTATCCCATTGCTGATAGTCAGTGGGTAAGTCCTGTCCATTGTGTCCCTAAGAAGGGAGGTATTACCGTCGTTCCTAATGATAAAGATGAATTGATCCCGCAAAGAATTATTACAGGTTATAGGATGGTAATTGATTTCCACAAATTAAATAAAGCTACTAAAAAGGATCATTACCCCTTACCTTTTATCAATCAAATGCTAGAAAGATTATCCAAACATACACATTTTTGCTTTCTAGATGGTTATTCTGGTTTCTCTCAAATACCTGTGTCAGCCGATGATCAATCAAAGACCACTTTTACTTGCCCTTTTGGTACTTTTGCTTATAGACGTATGCCTTTTGGTTTATGTAATGCACCTGCTACCTTTCAAAGATGCATGATGGCTATATTCTCTGACTTTTGTGAAAAGATTTGTGAGGTTTTCATGGACGATTTTTCCATCTATGGATCCTCTTTTGATGATTGCTTGAGCAACCTTGATCGAGTTTTGCAGAGATGTGAAGAAACTAATCTTGTCTTGAATTGGGAAAAGTGCCACTTTATGGTTAATGAAGGTATTGTCTTGGGGCATAAAGTTTCTGAAAGAGGTATTGAGGTTGATAAAGCCAAGGTTGATGCTATTGAAAAGATGCCATGTCCCAAGGACATCAAAGGTATAAGAAGTTTCCTTGGTCATGCCGGATTTTATAGGAGGTTCATTAAGGACTTCTCAAAAATTTCTCAGCCTCTGACTAATTTATTACAAAAAGATATACCATTTGTCTTCGATGATGATTATGTAGAAGCATTTCAAATACTTAAGAAAGCATTGATCTCTGCACCTATTGTTCAGCCACCTGATTGGAATTTACCCTTTGAAATCATGTGTGATGCTAGTGATTATGCTGTAGGTGCTGTTCTAGGGCAAAGAGTTGATAAGAAATTAAATGTTATTCAATATGCTAGTAAAACTCTAGACAATGCTCAAAGAAATTATGCTACTACTGAAAAAGAATTCTTAGCAGTCGTATTTGCTTGTGATAAGTTCAGACCTTATATTGTTGATTCCAAAGTAACTATTCATACGGATCATGCTGCTATTAAATATCTTATGGAAAAGAAAGATGCTAAACCTAGACTTATTAGATGGGTTCTCTTGCTACAAGAATTTGATTTGCATATTGTTGATAGAAAGGGAGCTGAGAACCCCGTTGTAGACAACTTGTCTAGGTTAGAAAATGTTCTTGATGACCCACTACCTATTGATGATAGCTTTCCTGATGAACAACTAAATGTCATAAATGCTTCTCGTACTGCTCCATGGTATGTTGATTATGCTAATTATATTGTTGCTAAATTTATACCACCTAGTTTCACATACCAGCAAAAGAAAAAGGTTTTCTATGACTTGAGACATTACTTTTGGGATGACCCACATCTTTATAAAGAAGGAGTAGATGGTGTTATTGGACGTTGTGTACCTGAGCATGAATAGGAACAGATCCTACGCAAGTGTCATTCCGAGGCTTATGGAGGACACCACACTGGAGATAGAACTGCACATAAGGTATTGCAATCCGGTTTTTATTGGCCTACTCTCTTCAAGGATGCCCGTAAGTTTGTCTTATCTTGTGATGAATGTCAAAGAATTGGCAATATTAGTAGACGTCAAGAAATGCCTATGAACTATTCACTTGTTATTGAACCATTTGATGTTTGGGGCTTTGATTATATGGGACCTTTTCCTGCCTCTAATGGATACACACATATTTTAGTTGTTGTTGATTACGTTACTAAGTGGGTAGAAGCTATTCCAACTAGTAGTGCTGATCATAACACCTCTATTAAGATGCTTAAAGAAGTTATTTTCCTGAGGTTTGGAGTCCCTAGATATTTAATGACTGATGGTGGTTCACATTTTATTCATGGTGCTTTCCGGAAAATGCTTGCTAAATATGATGTTAATCATAGAATTGCATCTCCTTATCACCCGCAGTCTAGTGGTCAAGTGGAATTGAGTAATAGAGAGCTCAAATTAATTTTGCAAAAGACTATTAATAGATCTAGAAAGAATTGGTCCAAGAAACTTGATGATGCATTATGGGCCTATAGAACTGCATGTAAAAATCCTATGGGTATGTCTCCGTATAAAATGGTTTATGGAAAAGCATGTCACTTACCTCTCGAATTAGAACATAAGGCTTATTGGGCTATTAAAGAGCTCAATTATGATTTCAAAATTGCCGGTGAGAAGAGGTTATTTGATATTAGCTCACTTGATGAATGGAGAACCCAAGCTTATGAAAATGCCAAGCTGTTTAAAGAAAACGTTAAAAGATGGCATGACAAAAGGATACAAAAGCGTGAGTTTAATGTAGGTGATTATGTATTGCTATACAACTCTCGTTTAAGATTTTTTGCAGGAAAACTTCTCTCTAAATGGGAAGGTCCTTACGTTATCGAGGAGGTCTATCGTTCCGGTGCCATAAAAATCAACAACTTCGAAGGCACAAATCCAAAGGTGGTGAACGGTCAAAGAATCAAACATTATATCTCAGGTAATCCCATAAATGTTGAAACCAATGTTATCGAAACCGTAACCCCGGAGGAATACAAAAGGGACACTTTCCAGAACGTTTCAGACCCCGAAAAGGAATAGGTACGTGGTACGGTAAGTAAACCGACTCCAAAACAGTTCTAATTGCAATATTTCTCCATTTTGGAATATTTAGAAAAATAGAAAAATAAGAAGCAGTCCGGAAAGGACACGAGGGCTCCACGAGGATGGAGGGCGCGCCCTACCCTCCTGGGCGCGCCACCTACCTCGTGGGCACCTCGTGTGCTCTCCGGACTCCGTTTTCTTGCACGCTACGTATTTTGGTCGGTAAAATTCATTATATAATCTCCCGAAGGTTTTGACTCCTGTATCACGCAAATATCCTCTATTCTTGTTTCGAGCTGTTGCTGCTGCAGATTAGAGCAAGATGTCTTCTCAAGAGTCAGTCGGGGAGAGCCGGGTGTCTCATCCGGCATCGAGACCAAGGACAAACAGCGATGCTGACCACTTTGGGCCAGCAACGGAGGAAGAGATGGAGGCTGATTTGATGAGGATAGATGCCATGGAGGATCAAGAACTCACTTCTCGCTTCCGAGCTGGGTTCACTATGGGGGAACTACAGAGCTCAGCTATTCCAAACTCGGTTATCCCTTCCAACGTTAGATTTCTTTCTTATGAAAATATGAAGAAGAGTGTCACTTGTTCTCCCGCAGCTATGCAACACCCTTGGGTGAAAGGGGCTTTAGCCGTTACAGGGAAGCTTCGTAAGGAGATAATGGATCTCAATAAGCTCGAGGAAGAGAATCGTATCCTGAGGGGCATTATCGCCAAGAATATCACATCACCATCACCGAAGAAGGAGACATAATCACATGGGTATGGGCACTCCCCTTGGCAACTGCCAAGCTTGGGGGAGGTGCTCCGGTATCGTATCACCAACACACTCCTATCTTTACCGTTTTTCTTAGTTCGATCCTTTTAGTAGTATCTTGATCTAGTAGAATAAAGTTTTGGTATGATCTAGTTTTGAGTTTTGCTTTATGATCCCTCTATGTAATCGAGTCCGTGAGCTTTATAATAAAGATTAGTGTTGAGTCAAGGGCTTGATTATTTTGCCATGATCTTGAGTGAATAAAAGAAAAGAGAAAAGAATAAAAAGGAATAAAAAGATCATATTGATCTTATTGAGAGTAATGACTTCACATAGAAAGAGTATGATGATTAAAAATTGTTGAGAGTTGGCAAACATAGCTTTGGTCATCGTTGCAATTAATAGGAAGTAATAAAGAAAGAGAGGTTTCACATATAAATATACTATCTTGGACATCTTTTATGATTGGGAGCACTCATTAAAATATGACATGCTAAAGAATTGATGTTGGACAAGGAAGACGACGTAATGGGTTATGTTTTCTTATATCTGAGATAAAGTATATTGTCATGGATCATCCAACATGTTGAGCTTGCCTTTCCCCCTCATGCTAGACAATTCTTTGCACCAAGTAGAGATACTACTTGTGCCTCCAAATACCCTTAAACCCAGTTTTGTCATGAGAGTCCACCATATCTACCTATGGATTGAGTAAGATCCTTCAAGTAAGTTGTCATCGGTGCAAGCAATAAAAATTGCTCTCTAAATATGTACGATTGATTGGTGTGGAGGAAATAAGCTTTATACGATCTTGTGATGTGGAAGAAATAAAAGCGACGGACTGCATAATAAAGGTTCATATCACAAGTGGCAATATAAAGTGACGTTCTTTCGCATTAAGATTTTGTGCATCCGATCCTGAAAGCGCATGGCAACCTCTGCTTCCCTCTGCGAAGGGCCTATCTTTTATTCTTACCTTCTACCTTATGCAAGAGTCATGGTGATCTTCACCTTTCCTTTTTATATTTTATCCTTTGGCAAGCACAGTGTGTTGGAAAGATCCTGACAGATATATCTAATTGGATATGGGTTAGCATGAACTATTATTGTTGAAATTACCCTTGAGGTAAAAGGTTGGGAGGCGAAACTATAAGACCCTATCTTTCTGTGTGTCCGGTTAAAACTCCGTAACCACAAGTATTGCATGAGTGTTAGCAATTATGAAAGACTAAATGATAGTTGAGTATGTGGACTTGCTAGAAAGCTCTGACATAGACTCTTTCTGATGTTATGATAAATTGCAATTGCTTCAATGACTGAGATTATAGTTTGTTAGATCTCAATAAAGTTTCTGATTCATACTTTGCATTGTGAATAGATTATTACTTGAGCATAACAAATCATATGACAATATCCATATATGTTGCTGTTATGAGAATAATCATGATGCCCTCATGTCCGTATTTTATTTTATCGACACCTCTACCTCTAAACATGTGGACATATTTATCGTTATCGGCTTCCGCTTGAGGACAAGCGAGGTCTAAGCTTGGGGGAGTTGATACGTCCATTTTGCATCATGCTTTTATATCGATATTTATTGCATTATGGGCTGTTATTACACATTATGTCACAATACTTATGCCTATTCTCTCTTATTTTACAAGGTTTACATAAGGAGGGAGAATGCCGGCAGCTGGAATTCTGGGCTGGAAAAGGAGCAAATATTAGAGACCTATTCTGCACAACTCCAAAAGTCCTGAAACTCCACGAAAGTTATTTTTGGAAATAATAAAAAATACTGAGTGGAAGAAATACGTCAGGGGGGCCTCCACCTGTCCACGAGGGTGGGGGCGCGCCCTACCCCCCTGGGCGCGCCCCCTGCCTCGTGGGCCCCCTGTTGGCCCTCCGGTGCCCATCTTCTGCTATATGAAGTCTTTCGTTCGAAGAAAAATCATAAGCAAGCTTTCGGGACGAGACTCCGCCGCCACGAGGCGGAACCTTGGCAGAACCAATCTAGGGCTCCGACAGAGCTGTTCTGCCAGGGACACTTCCCTCCGGGAGGGGGAAATCATCACCATCGTCATCACCAACGCTCCTCTCATCGGGAGAGGGCAATCTCCATCAACATCTTCACCAGCACCATCCTCCTCTCAAACCCTAGTTCATCTCTTGTATCCAATTCTTGTCTCATAGTCTGGGATTGGTACATGTAGGTTGCTAGTAGTGTTGATTACTCCTTGTAGTTGATGCTAGTTGGTTTATTTGGTGGAAGATCATATGTTCAGATCCTTTATGCATATTAATACTCCTCTGATTATGAACATGAATATGCTTTGTGAGTAGTTACGTTTGTTCCTGAGCACATGGGAGAAGTCTTGCTATTAGTAGTCATGTGAATTTGGTATTCGTTCGATATTTTGATGAGATGTATGTTGTCTATCCTCTAGTGGTGTTATGTAAACGTCGACTACATGACACTTCACCATTATTTGGGCCTAGAGGAAGGCATTGGGAAGTAATAAGTAGATGATGGGTTGCTAGAGTGACAGAAGCTTAAACCCTAGTTTATGCGTTGCTTCGTAAGGGGCTGATTTGGATCCATATGTTTCATGCTATGGTTAGGTTTACCTTAATACTTTTGTTGTAGTTGCGGATGCTTGCAATAGAGGTTAATCATAAGTGGGATGCTTGTCCAAGTAAGGACAGCACCCAAGCACCGGTCCACCCACATATCAAATTATCAAAGTACCGAACGCGAATCATATGAACGTGATGAAAACTAGCTTGACGATAATTCCCATGTGTCCTCGGGAGCGCTTTTCTCCATATAAGAGTTTGTCCAGGCTTGTCCTTTGCTACAAAAAGGATTGGGCCACCTTGCTGCACTTTATTTACTTTTGTTACTTGTTGCTCGTTACAAATTATCCTATCACAAAACTATCTGTTACCTATAATTTCAATGCTTGCAGAGAATACCTTGCTGAAAACCGCTTATCATTTCCTTCTGCTCCTCGTTGGGTTCGACACTCTTACTTATCGAAAGGACTACGATAGATCCCCTATACTTGTGGGTCATCATGCATGCATAACGGGCTTCTGTCATTGCGGCGCGCACGGCCCAAGTCTAACCACAGCCCAACGGGCTAACCGCGGCACCGTCCGCCGCGACCCCACTCATCAGGTCCAACGGGCGACACAGTCAGCGCGGCCCCACTCATCAGAGTTACCGGTCAAAGCACTAGCCCGACGGCATCCACCGTTTGTGACCAGTTCTGAGGGTTTCGGGCAAGGGAGTGGGGAAAAGTGAGCAAAAGTTAAGAGCGTGCGGATGAATGAGTATGGCTAAGGAACCAGGGGCACAGATGTAAAAATCCCTTTCTTTTAATTACTACTACTACAGGCATGGAAAGTAAACTAGCTAAAAGCTACAACTAATTTTTTTGGTTTTTCTTAAGGTTTTTCAGACACACAAGAAGAAGGCTTAGAAAAGAAAATAAACTAGCATGGATAGTACAATGAAAAAGTATGAGCACCGACAACTGGCATGTGTGTGTGAACATGAATGTAATATTAGTGAGAAATACGTACTCCCCCAAGCTTAGGCTTTTGGCCTAAGTTGGTCTATGGCCACGGATCGAAGCTACTCTCTCCGGTGTACTGAGGAGGGTCCTCAATGTGCCACTGATAAACAGACTGTCGATAAGGGTCAAGTGGTGGCTCAGGCTCAGGCTCTGGAACTTGTGTCAGGCTCTAGTATGCATAAATGGCCTCTGGCAAGATGAGGTACTTTCCTGAAAGTATATTAAACAAAGAGGGTGTGGGCAAGGTGATAACCTCACAGTGAGTTTTACCAAATATCAAGTTGTACTTAAGCATTTTCTTCTTATTTTTAATAATAAAGTCATGTGCTACCATACTCTTATAATCTAGAAGAACAGGGGGCAGCAACTTTTCCTCTTTCTCATAATGCCTAATAGGTATCTCAAAGTGTGCAGCAAGGCGCGAAGCAAAGATGCCTCCAAAGATGAGGCCCTTTGTACGGTTCAAACTGAATCGTTTAGCAATAATAGCGCCTAAGCTGAAAGTTGTATCACGAAACAAAGCATGGCACAAAATGACTAGATCAAGAGCACTAAGATTTCCACTGTTCATGCGACCAATTAAGCATCTACTAGCAAATATTGCAAAGTAACGTAGAACAGGAAAATGTATACTGGTAATTTTCTCACATCGGAAACTTTCCTCGTTTCCCCTACAACAATTCTATCAATAAATGCATCCACATCACTATGGTGTGGTTCCTTGATGCTGCCCACAAAGGGTATCTTGCAGACCCGACAAAAATCATGGAGTGACATCTCCTTAACCTCATCATATAAGTGAAACTCCATTGAAGGTGGTGATTTCTTAGCATGGAAATAAAATTTTTGCACGAAAATATTAGTGAGAAGGAGGTACTGTTCGCGCTGGTCGTGGAGGAAGTCGGTGAGGCCTGCATTCTCAGCCAAGTAATAAAAGTCATCATAAATTCCGGCGGCTCTCAAGAACTCATCACAAGGCCATTCGCACGGTCGAACCTCCGCACTGCGAGGAAGGTTATATTTGGGCTTTTTATTCTCTTCATTTTGCTTATCCTTTGAGATTCGGCTCGAAGAACCTCTCAACAACCTCTTCAACATTTTCTCCCTCTGAAAATTTCTGAAATTTTTAGTGACTCAAAATAAAAGTGAACCAAACTCAACAAGATTGATAGCAACTACTACCACAAGTGCCTAGAGGCTATATCATGCATTAAAACTACTTTGGACCATATAAATTTGACATGAAGGCTCAAGAACAGGGTCACCTTAGCAGCAAAAATTTGCAATAATTAAAGCACTAGAACAAAAACTAATTGGACCATTGGAGGAGTCACATACCGAAGAACAATCCCCCAAAACAGTTTTGTGAATGGAGCTTTGAGCAAGGAGATCGAAAATGGCAGCAAGATGAGCTAGAACATGGGTTTGAGCTATGGGGGGATTTTTTCTGGAGGAAGACGAAGTGAGTGGGTGTAGGAATAAGTGGAGGGGGTCCACGTGGGGCCCACGAGGCAGGGGGCGCGCCCCAGGGGGTGGGCGCGCCCTGTACCCTCGTGGCCAAATGGTGGGTCCCCCTGGTGTGTTCTCAGTGCCAGATATTCTTAAATATTCTATAAAAAATCATATTTCATTTTCGGGATGTTTGGAGAACTTTTATTTTCGGGGTAATTTTTATTACAAGGATAATTCAGAAAACAGACAGAAAATACTTTTTTTTCTTTATTTAATATAAATAACAGAAAGTAAAAGGAGGGTATGGAGAGTTGTGCTTTCTAACTTCATCCATCTCATGCTCATCAAAAGGAATCCACTAACAAGGTTGATCAAGTCTTGTTAACAAACTCTTTCCGAATCGCATGAAACCAGAGAATTTTTGAATAACACTAGGTGACCTCAACGGGGATATGCATGTCCCCAACAATAAGAATATCATATTTCTTCTTGACAGTAGGAAGAGGAAATTCAAAACCTCCAATAATAATCGTTGAAGTTTTTCCAATAGAATTGATACTGTGCACTTGAGGTTGTTTCCTCGGAAAATGTACCGTATGCTCATTACCATTAACATGAAAAGTGACATTGCCTTTGTTGCAATCAATAACAGCCCCTGCAGTATTCAAAAAGGGTCTACCAAGGATAATCGACATACTATCGTCCTCGGGAATATCAAGAATAACAAAGTCCGTTAAAATAGCAACGTTTGCAACCACAACAGGCACATCCTCACAAATACCGACATGTATAGAAGTTGATTTATTGGCCATTTGCAAAGATATTTCAGTAGGTGTCAACTTATTCAAATCAAGTCTAGGATATAAAGAGAGAGGCATAACACTAACACCGGCTCCAAGATCACATAAAGCTTTAATGGAGCATGGTATAGTTGGTACTCCTGGATCTCCTAGTTTCTTTGGTATTCCACCTTTAAAAGTATAATTGGCAAGCATGGTGGAAATTTCAGCTTCCGGTATCTTTCTTTTATTTGTAACAATATCTTTCATATACTTAGCATAAGGATTCATTTTAAGCATATCAGTTAAACGCATACGCAAAAAGATAGGTCTAATCATTTAAGCAAAGTGCTCAAAATCCTCATCATCCTTTTTCTTGGATGGTTTAGGAGGAAGGCATGGGTTTCTGAACCCATGGTTCTCTTTCTTTACCGTGCTTCCTAGCAACGAAGTCTCTCTTATCATAACGTTGATTCTTTGATTGTGGGTTATCAAGATCAACAACAGGTTCAATCTCTACATCATTGTCATTGCTAGATTGAGCATCAACATGAACATCATCATTAACATTATCACTAGGTTCATGTTCATCACCAGATTGTGTTTTAGGATCAGAAATAGAAATATCATTGGGATTCTCAGGTGGGTCAACAACGGGTTCACTAGAAGCATGCAAAGTCCTACCATTTTTCTTTTTCTTCCTCTTAGAAGGACTAGGTGTATACATTAGTTCTCTGAGAATCTTGCTCAACTCTCTTAGGGTGGCCCTCAGGATACGAAGGTTCCTGAGTCATTTTACCCCCTCTAGTCATAACTCTAACATCATTATCATTTTTCTTATTTTTTAATTCATTGAGAAAATCATTTTGAGCTTTAAGCACTTGTTCTACCTGAGTGGTAACCATAGAAGCATGTTTGTGTTTTATAATGAGACCACCTGGATAGTCCATTATAAAAGATATCAAGTATTTCATTTTTCTTAAGAGGATGATCAGGCAAAGCATTAAGTAATCGAAGAAGCCTCCCCCAAGCTTGTGGGAGACTCTCTTCTTCAATTTGCACAAAATTATATATTTCCCTCAAGGCAGCTTGTTTCTTATGAGCGGGGAAATATTTAGCAGAGAAGTAATAAAACATATCCTGGGGACTACACACACAACCAGGAGCAAGAGAATTAAACCATGTTTTAGCATCACCCTTTAATGAGAAAGGAAATAACTTAAGGTTATAGTAGTAACGAATTTTTTCCTCATGAGTGAATAGGGTGGCTATATCATTCAATTTAGTAAGATGTGCCACAACAGTTTCAGATTCATAGCCATAAAAAGGATCAGATTCAACCAAAGTAATTAACTCAGGATCGACAGAGAAATCATAATCCCTATCAGAAATATAGATAGGTGAAGTAGCAAAAGCAGGGTCATATTTCATTCTAGCATTCAAAGACTTTTCTTTCAGCTTAACTAACAGTTTTTTAAGATCATATCTATCTTTGCAAGCAAAAAAGTCTCTAACAGTTTCTTCATCCATAACATAACCCTCAGGCACACCAGGCAATTCATATCTAGGGGGAGAATCTTCATCATCACTTTCATCAATATTATCTGTTTCAATAATTTCATTCTCTCTAACCCTAGCAAGTTGTTCATCAAGAAATTCACCTAATGGCACAGTATTATCAAGCATAGAAGTAGTTTCATCATAAGTATCATGCAAAGCAGAAGTGGCATCATCAATAACATGCGACATATCAGAATCAATAGCAGGAGTAGGTGTCGCAAGTTTACTCATAACAGAAGGTGAATCAAGTGCAGAGCTAGATGGCAGATTTTTACCTCCCCTCGTAGTTGAGGGAAAAATCTTGGTTTTTTCGTCTTTCAAGTTCCTCACAGTGATCAACAGATATAAATCCCAAGTGACTCAAAGAATAGAGCTATGCTCCCCCGCAACGGCGCCAGAAAATAGTCTTGATAACCCACAAGTATAGGGGATTGCAACAGTTTTCGAGGGTAGAGTATTCAACCCAAATTTATTGATTCGACACAAGGGGAGCCAAAGAATATTCTCAAGTATTAGCAGCTGAGTTGTCAATTCAACCACACCTGGAAGACTTAATATCTACAGCAAAGTATTTAGTAGCAAAGTAGTATGAAAGTAACGGTAACGGTGGCAAAAGTAACAATAGCAGTTTTGTAGTAATCGTAACAGTGGCAACAGAAAAGTAACTAAGCAAAGATCAATATGTGAAAAGCTCGTACATAATGGATCAGTGATGGATAATTATGTTGGATGCGATTCCTCATGCAACAGTTATAACATAGGGTGACACAAAACTAGCTCCAGTTCATCAATGTAATGTAGGCATGTATTCCGAATATAGTCATACGTGCTTATGGAAAAGAACTTGCATGACATCTTTTGTCCTACCCTCCCGTGGCAGCGGGGTCCTATTGGAAACTAAGGGATATTAATGCCTCCTTTTAATAGAGTACCGGACCAAAGCATTGACACTTAGTGAATACATGAACTCCTCAAACTACGGTCATCACCGGGAGTGGTCCCGATTATTGTCACTTCGGGGTTGCCGGATCATAACACATAGTAGGTGACTATTGACTTGTAAGATAGGATCAAGAATTCACATATATTCATGAAAACATAATAGGTTCAGATCTGAAATCATGGCACTCGGGCCCTAGTGACAATCATTAAGCATAGCAAAGTCATAGTAACATAAATCTCAGAACATAGTGGATACTAGGGATCAAACCCTAACAAAACTAACTCGATTACATGGTAAATATCATCCAACCCATCACCGTCTAGCAAGCCTACGATGGAATTACTCACGCACAGCGGTGAGCATCATGAAATTGGTGATGGAGGATGGTTGATGATGATGACGGCGACGGATTCCCCTCTTCGGAGCCCCAAACGGACTCCAGATCAGCCCTCCCGAGAGAGATTAGGGCTTGGCGGTGGCTCCGTATCATAAAACGCGATGAATCCTTCTCTCTGATTTTTTTCTCCCCGAACGTGAATATATGGAGTTGGAATTAAGGTCGGTGGAGTCTCAGGGGGCCCACGAGGCAGGGGGCACGCCCCAGGGGGGTGGGCGCGCCCTGCACCCTCGTGGAAAGGGTGTGGGCCCCCTGATGCTAATTCTTTCGCCAGTATTTTTTATTATTTCCAAAACGTGTCTCCGTGGATTTCTAGGTCATTCTGAGAACTTTTATTTCTGCGCAAAAATAACACCATGGCAATTCTGCTGAAAACAGCGTCAGTCCGGGTTAGTTCCATTCAAATCATGCAAGTTAGAGTCCAAAACAAGGGCAACAGTGTTTGGAAAAGTAGATACGTTGGAGACGTATCACTAGCCAGGGCTTAGGCTGCTCCCTCTCCTGGGGTGGCTAGTCTAATCGATCTGGAGTGTGTTGTGGTTCTCGTCATGCGTGTGTGAGCGCTGCCCGTATGCATGAGGGCTCCTGGGGGGTTTATAGGCCAACCCCGCAGGGGTACAATGGTAATGTTACAAGGCCGTGGGGCCGGATTGTCATCGTCTGGGAAGCCGGCGTTGGGACCTGCCGGGCGTCTGGGCTCGCCGGGTTCTCCGGGCGTGGGCCCTGCGTGCCTAGGGGCAATGTTCGCCATCTTGTCGGTCGTCAAGGAGTGGCCGAGTTGAGTCGGCTACAGTGGTGCTCCATCAGGTCGTCGCTTGCGGGCGTTAGCAGTGACGATGGTGGCACTGTTGCCACGCCGGCCCTCGTCAGCGGGTAGGTGGGGCACTGTTGCCATGCCCCGGCTGACCAGAGGCATGGGCGGGGCCCTGTTGCCTTGGGGAACACTCTGAAGTAAATATTCCCTAGAGGCAATAATAAAGTTATTATTTATTTCCTTATTTCATGATAAATGTTTATTATTCATGCTAGAATTGTATTAACCGGAAACTTATTACATGTGTGAATACATAGACAAAACAAAGTGTCCCTAGTATGCCTCTACTTGACTAGCTTGTTTATCAAAGATGGTTGTGTTTCCTAACCATAGACATGTGTTGTCATTTGATGAACGAGATCACATCATTAGGAGAATGATGTGATGGACAAGACCCATTCATTAGCTTAGCATTATGATCGTTACAGTTTCATTGCTACTGCTTTCTTCATGACTTATACATGTTCCTCAGACTATGAGATTATGCAACTCTCGAATACCAGAGGAACACCTTGTGTGCTATCAAACGTCACAACGTAACTGGGTGATTATAAAGATGCTCTACAGGTGTCTCCGATGGTGTTTGTTGAGTTGGCATAGATCGAGATTAGGATTTGTCACTCCGTGTATCGGAGAGGTATCTCTGGGCCCTCTCGGTAATGCACATCACTATAAGCCTTGCAAACATTGTGACTAAGGAGTTAGTTGCGGGATGATGCATTACGGAACGAGTAAAGAGACTTGCCGGTAACGAGATTGAACTAGGTATGTTGATACCGACGATCGAATCTTGGGCAAGTAACATACCGATGACAAAGGGAACAATGTATGTTGTTATGCGGTTTGACCGATAAAGATCTTCGTAGAATATGTAGGAGCCAATATGAGCACCCAGGTTCCGCTATTGGTTATTGACCGGAGATGTGTCTCGGTCATGTCTACATAGTTCTCGAACCCGTAGGGTCCGCACGCTTAACGTTCGATGACGATTTGTATTATGAGTTATGTGATTTGATGACCGAAGTTTGTTCAGAGTCCCGGATGAGATCGGGGACATGACGAGGAGTCTCGAAATGGTCAAGAGGTAAAGATCGATATATTGGAAGGCTATATTCGGACATCGGAAAGGTTCTGAGTGATTCGAGTATTTTTCGGAGTACCCGAGAGTTACGGGAATTCGCCGGGAGGAGGATATGGGCCTTATTGGGCTTTAGGGGAGAGAGAGAGGGGCTGCCTAGGGCAGGTCGCGCGCCCCCAAGGCCTAGTCCGAATTGGACTAGGGGGAGGGGCGGCGCCCCCTCCTTCCTTCTCTTCTCTCTTCCCCTTCCTTCTCTCCTACTCCTACTACTTGGAAGGGGGGAATCCTACTCCTGATGGGAGTAGGACTCCCAGGGCGCGCCATAGTAGAGGGCTGGCCCTCCCCCTCCTCCACTCCTTTATATATGGGGGAGGGGCACCCCATGGACACACAAGTTGATTAGTTGATCTTTTAGCCGTGTGCGGTGCCCCCCTCCACCATAATCCACCTCGGGCATATCGTGGCGGTGCTTAGGCGAAGCCCTGCGTCGGTAGCAACATCATCACCGTCATCACGCCGTCGTGCTGACGGAACTCTCCCGTAAAGCTCTGCTGGATCGGAGTTCGTGGGACGTCATCGAGCTGAACGTGTGCTGAACTCGGAGGTGCCGTGCGTTTGGTACTTGGATCGGTCGGATCGTGAAGACGTACGACTACATCAACCGCGTTGTCATAACGCTTCCACTTTCGGTCTACGAGGGTACATGGACAACAGTCTCCCCTCTCGTTGCTATGCATCACCATGATCTTGTGTGTGCCTAGGAAGTTTTTGAAATTACTGTGTTCCCCAACAGTGGCATCCGAGCCAGGGTTATGCGTAGATGTTATATGCACGAGTAGAACACAAGTGAGTTGTGGGCGCTACAAGTCATACTGCTTACCAGCATGTCATACTTTGATTCGGCGGTATTGTTGGATGAAGCGGCCCGGACCGACATTACGCGTACGCTTACGTGAGACTGGTTCTACCGACGTGTTTCGCACAAGGTGGCTAGCGGGTGTCAGTTTCTCCAACTCTAGTTGAATCGAGTGTGGCTACGCCCGGTCCTTGTGAAGGTTAAAACAACACTAACTTGAGGAAATATCGTTGTGGTTTTGATGCGTAGGTAAGAACGGTTCTTGCTCAGCCCGTAGCAGCCACGTAAAACTTGCAACAACAAAGTAGAGGACGTCTAACTTGTTTTTGCAGGGCATGTTGTGATGTGATATGGTCAAGACATGATGCTAAATTTTATTGTATGAGATGATCATGTTTTGTAACGGAGTTATCGACAACTGGCAGGAGCCATATGGTTGTCGCTTTATTGTATGCAATGCAACCGCCCTGTAATTGCTTTACATTATCACTAAGCGGTAGCAATAGTCGTAGTAGCAATAGTTGGCGAGACGACAACGATGCTTCGATGGAGATCAAGGTGTCAAGCCGGTGACGATGGTGATCATGACAGTGCTTTGGAGATGGAGATCAAAGGCACAAGATGATGATGGCCATATCATATCACTTATATTGATTGCATGTGATGTTTATCCTTTATGCATCTTATTCTGCTTTGATTGATGGTAGCATTATAAGATGATCTCTCACTAAATTTCAAGGTACAAGTGTTCTCCTTGAGTATGCACCGTTGCCAAAGTTCATCGTGCCGAGACACCACGTGATGATCGGGTGTGATAAGCTCTACGTTCACATACAACGGGTGCAAGCCAGTTTTGCACACGCAGAAATACTCGGATTAAACTTGACGAGCCTAGCATATGCAGATATGGCCTCGGAATACTGAGACCGAAAGGTCGAGCGTGAATCATATAGTAGATGTGATCAACATAATGATGTTCACCATTGAAAACTACTCCATCTCATGTGATGATCGGACATGGTTTAGTTGATATGGATCACGTGATCACTTAGATGATTAGAGGGATATCTATCTAAGTGGGAGTTCTTAAGTAATTTGATTAATAGAACTTTAATTTATCATGAACTTAGTCCTGGTAGTATTAGCATATCAATGTTGTAGATCAATAGCTCGCATTTAGCTCCCCTGTTTTATTTTGATGTGTTCCTAGAGAAAACTAAGTTGAAAGATGTTAGTAGCAATGATGCGGAATGGATCCGTGATCTGAGGATTATCCTCATTGCTGCACAGAAGAATTATGTCCTTGATGCACTGCTAGATGACAGACCGATTGCAGGAGCAAATGCAGACGTTATGAACATTTCGCAAGCTCGATATGATGACTACTTGATAGTTTAGTGCACCATGCTTTACGGCTTAGAATCGGGGCTTCAAAGACGTTTTTGAAACGCCACGGAGCATATGAGATGTTCCAAGAGTTGAAATTAGTATTTCAGACTCATGCCCATGTCGAAAGATATGAGACCTTTGACAAGTACTTTGCCTACAAGATGGAGGAGAATAGCTCAGCTAGTGAGCATGTGCTCAGAATGTCTGAGTACTACAATCACTTGAATCAAGTGGGAGTTAATCTTCCAGATAAAATAGTGATTGACAGAGTTCTCTAGTCACTATCACCAAGTTACTAGAACTTCGTGATGAACTATAATATGCAAGGGATAACAGAAACGATTCCCAAGCTCTTCGTGATGCTGAAATCGATGAAGGTAGAAATCAAGAAAAGCATCAAGTGTTGATGGTTAACAAGACCACTAGTTTCAAGAAAAGGGCACAGGGAAGAAGGGAAACTTCAAAAAGAACGGCAAGCAAGTTGCTGCTCCCGTGAAGAAGCCCAAAACTAAACCCAAGCCTGAAACTGAGTGCTTCTACTGCAAAGGAAATGGTCACTGGAAGTGGAACTGCCCTAGATACTTGGCGGATAAGAAGGATGGCAAAGTGAACAAAGGTATATTGGATATACATGTTATTGATGTGTACTTTACTAGTGTTTATAGCAACCCCTCGGCATTTGATACTGGTTCAGTTGCTAAGAGTAGTAACTCGAAATGGGAGTTGCAAAATGAACAGAAACTAGTTAAGGGCGAGGTGACGATGTGTGTTGGAAGTAGTTCCAAGATTGAAAAGATCATCATCGCACACTCCCTATACTTTCGGGATTAGTGTTGAACCTAAATAAGTGTTATTTGGTGTTTCCGTTGAGCATGAATATGATTTGATCATGTTTATTGCAATACAGTTATTCATTTAAGTTAGAGAATAATTGTTGTTCTGTTTACATGAATAAAACCTTCTATGGTCATACACCCAATGAAAATGGTTTGTTGGATCTCGATCGTAGTGATACACATATTCATAATATTGAAGCCAAAAGATGCAAAGTTAATAATGATAGTGCAACTTATTTGTGGCACTGCGGGTCATATTGGTGTAAAGCGCATGAAGAAACTCCATGTTGATGGGCTTTTGGAATCACTTGATTATGAATCACTTGATGCTTGCGAACCATGCCTCATGGGCAAGACGACTAAGACTCCGTTCTCCGAAACAATGGAGCGAGCCATTGACTTATTGGAAATAATACATACCGATGTATGCGGTCCAATGAGTGTTGAGGCTCACAGCGGGTATCATTGTTTTCTGACCTTCACAGATGATTTGAGCAGATATGTGTATATCTACTTGATGAAACACAAGTCTGAAACACTTGAAAAGTTCAAAGATTTTCAGAGTGAAGTAGAGAATCATCGTAACAAGAAAAATAAAGTTTCTACGATCTGATCGTAGAGGCAAATATTTGAGTTACGAGTTTTGGCCTTCAACTAAAACAATGTGGAATAGTTTCACAAACTCATGCCACCTGGAACACCACAGCATAATGGTGTGTCCGAACGTCATAACCGTACTTTATTGGATATAGTGCAATCTATGATGTCTCTTACCGATTTACCACTATCGTTTTGGGGTTATGCATTAGAGATAGCTACATTCACGTTAAATAGGGCACCGTCTAAATCCGTTGAGACGACACCGTATGAACTATGGTTTGGCAAGAAACCTAAGTTGTCATTTCTTAAAGTTTGGGGTTGCGATGCTTATGTGAAAAAGTTTCATCCTGATAAGCTCAAACCCAAATCGGAGAAATGTGTCTTCATAGGATACCCAAAGGAGACAGTTGGGTACGCCTTCTATCATAGATCCGAAGGCAAGACATTCGTTGCTAAGAATGGATCCTTTCTAGAGAAGGAGTTTCTCTCGAAAGAAGTGAGTGGGAGGAAAGTAGAACTTGATGAGGTAACTGTACATGCTCCCTTATTGGAAAGTAGTTCATCACAGAAATATGTTCCTGTGACTCCTACACCAATTAGTGAGGAAGCTAATGATGATGATCATGTAACTTCAGATCAAGTTACTACCAAACCTCGTAGGTCAACCAGAGTGAGATCCGCACCAGAGTGGTACGGTAATCCTGTTTTGGAGGTCATGTTACTTGACCATGACGAACCTACAAACTATGAGGAAGCGATGATGAGCCCAGATTCCGCGAAATGGCTTGAGGCCATGAAATCTGAGATGGGATCCATGTATGAAAACAAATTGTGGACTTTGGTTGACTTGCCCGATGATCGGCAAGCCATAGAAAATAAATGGATCTTCAATAGGAAGACGGACGTTGATAGTAGTGTTACTATCTACAAAGCTAGACTTGTTGAAAAAGGTTTTGACAAAGTTCAAGGTGTTGACTACGATAAGATTTTATCACTCATGGTGATGCTTAAGTCTGTCCGAATCATGTTAGCAAACTGCCACATTTTATGAAATCTAGCAAATGGATGTCAAAACTACATTCCTTAATGGATTTCTTAAAGAAGAGTTGTATATGATGCAACCAGAAGGTTTTGTCGATCCTAAAGGTGCTAACAAAATGTGCAAGCTCCAGCGATCCATCTATGGACTGGTGCAAGCATCTCGGAGTTGGAATATACGCTTTGATGAGTTGATCAAAGCATATAGTTTTATATTGACTTGCGGAGAAGCCTGTACTTACAAGAAAGTGAGTGGGAGCACTACAGCATTTCTGATAAGTATATGTGAATGACATATTATTGATCGGAAATAACGTAGATATTTCTGGAAAGCATAAAGGAGTATTTGAAAGGAGTTTTTCAAAGAAAGACCTCGGTGAAGATGCTGACATATTGAGCATCAAGATCTATAGAGATAGATCAAGATGCTTGATAAGATTTTTCAATGAGTACATACCTTGACAAGATTTTGAAGTAGTTCAAAATGGAATAGTCAAAGAAAGAGTTCTTGCATGTGTTACAAGGTGTGAAATTGAGTAAGACCCAAAGCCCGACCACGGCAGAAGATAGAAAGAGAATGAAAGTCATTCCCTATGCCTCAGCCATAGGTTCTATAAAGTATGCCATGTTGTGTACCAGATCTATTGTATACCCTACACTGAGTTTGCAAGGGAGTACAATAGTGATCTAGGGAGTAGATCACTGAACAGCGATCAAAATTATCCTTAGTGGAATAAGGATATGTTTCTCGATTATGGAGGTGACAAAAGGTTCGTCGTAAAGGGTTACGTCGATGCAAGTTTTGACACTGATCCAGATGACTATGAGTCTCAATCTGGATACATATTGAAAGTGGGAGCAATTAGCTAGAGTAGCTCCGTGTAGAGCATTGTGGACATAGAAATTTGCAAAATACATACGGATCTGAATATGGCAGACCCGTTGACTAAACTTCTCTCACAAGCAAAACATGATCACACCTTAGTACTCTTTGGGTGTTAATCACATGGTGATGTGAACTAAGATTACTGACTCTAGTAAACCCCTTGAGTGTTGGTCACCTGGCGATGTGAATTATGGGTGTTAATCACATGGTGATGTGAACTATTGGTGTTAAATCACATGGCGATGTGAACTAGATTATTGACTCTAGTGCAAGTGGGAGACTGAAGTAAATATGCCCTAGAGGCAATAATAAGTTATTATTTATTTCCTTATTTCATGATAAATATTTATTATTCATGCTAGAATTGTATTAACTGGAAACTTAGTACATGTGTGAATACATAGACAAAACAAAGTGTCCCTAGTATGCCTCTACTTGACTAGCTCGTTTATCAAAGATGGTTATGTTTCCTAACCATAGACATGTGTTGTCATTTGATGAATGGGATCACATCATTAGGAGAATGATGTGATGGACAAGACCCATTCGTTAGCTTAGCATTATGATCGTTACAGTTTCATTGCTACTGCTTTCTTCATGACTTATACATGTTCCTCGGACTATGAGATTATGCAACTCCCGAATACCGGAGGAACACCTTGTGTGCTATCAAACGTCACAACGTAACTAGGTGATTATAAAGATGCTCTACAGGTGTCTCCGATGGTGTTTGTTGAGTTGGCATAGATCGAGATTAGGATTTGTCACTCCGTGTATCGGAGAGGTATCTCTGGGCCCTCTCAGTAATGCACATCATTATAAGCCTTGCAAGCATTGTGACTAATGAGTTAGTTGTGGGATGATGCATTTTGGAACGAGTAAAGAGACTTTCCAGTAACGAGATTGAACTAGGTATGAGGATACCGACGATCGAATCTCGGGCAAGTAACATACCGATGACAAAGGGAACAACGTATGTTGTTATGCGCTTTGACCGATAAAGATCTTCGTAGAATATGTAGGAGCCAATATGAGCAGCCAGGTTTCGCTATTGGTTATTGACCGGAGATGTGTCTCGGTCATGTGTACATAGTTCTCGAACCCGTAGGGTCCGCACGCTTAACGTTTGATGACGATTTGTATTATGAGTTATGTGATTTGATGACCGAAGTTTGTTCGGAGTCCCGTATGAGATCGGGGACATGACGAGGAGTCTCGAAATGGTCAAGAGGTAAAGATCGATATATTGGAAGGCTATATTCGGACATCGGAAAGGTTCCGAGTGATTCGGGTATTTTTCAGAGTACCGGAGAGTTACGGGAATTTGCCAGGAGGAGTATATGGGCCTTATTGGGCTTTAGGGGAGAGAGAGAGGGGCTGCCTAGGGCAGGACGCGTGCCCCCAAGGCCTAGTCCGAATTGGACTAGGGGGAGGGGCGGCGCCCCCTCCTTCCTTCTCTTCTCTCTTCCCCTTCCTTCTCTCCTACTCCTACTACTTGGAAGGGGGAATCCTACTCCCGGTGGGAGTAGGACTCCCCAGGGCGCGCCATAGTAGAGGACTGGCCCTCCCCCTCCTCCACTCCTTTATATACGGGGGAGGGGGGCACCCTATGGACACACAAGTTGATCAGTTGATCTTTTAGCCGTGTGCAGTGCCCCCTCCACCATAATCCACCTCGGTCATATCGTAGCGGTGCTTAGGCGAAGCCCTGCGTCGGTAGCAACATCATCACCGTCATCACACCGTCGTGCTGACAGAACTCTCCCGCAAAGCTCTGCTGGATCGGAGTTCGTGGGACGTCATCGAGCTGAACGTGTGCTGAACTCGGAGGTGCCGTGCGTTCGGTACTTGGATCGGTCGGATCGTGAAGACGTACGACTACATCAACCGCGTTGTCATAATGCTTCCACTTTCGGTCTACGAGGGTACGTGGACCACACTCTCCCCTCTTGTTGCTATGCATCACCATGATCTTGCGTGTGCGTAGGAAATTTTTGAAATTACTGTGTTCCCCAACACACGCCAAGGGTGGAGCTGGCTTGTTGGAGAAGCCTTGGTGTGTCGGGTTCGGCCATCTTGAGCTGGTCGCTGGGATCGAGTTGGGGAGTTCGGTCGGGTCGGAGAGTTGGGCCGGGTCGAGGGGCTTGGCCGGGTTCAGCAACCCGGCCAAGCACGAGCCGGCTTGAGGGGTGATGCTTGCCCCGTTATTTTTGAAGAGGATCCGGGTTTCGTTGCCTGCCTGGGGTTCATCCCCCCGACACGCCTCTTGAGTTTGTCGCTCCCTCGTGACTCGTCAGGTCTTCTCCCGAAGCTTCTAGTGTCCCATCTGGTCCAGAAAAAATTAATCCAAACTTTTTTCTTCGTTTGGACTCTGTTTGATATTGATTTTCTGTAAAGCCAAAAACAGCAACTGGCAACGGGCACTAGGTTAGTCCCAAAAAATGATATGTAATTGCATATAATTGCATAATAAACATCCAAGATTGATACTATAATTGCATGAAACAATAAAAAATTATAGATACGTTGGAGACGTATCACGAGCCACTTGGCGAGGCACTATGCAGTGGAGGACACGGAAGTCAACATCAGCTGCGGATGGGACGTGTGTCCCCTCCCGGCAAGGTGGTAAGTCGCCACTTGTCGCTCGCCACTATAGTCCATTGTCCCCCACTATACAACCACCACATTCATTACTTTGTGGCAACTGTTGCAACCGCTTATGACTATAAAAGGAGGTTCATGCTACTTAGATAAAGGTCGGACCCTAGCAAATCATACACTAGTTAGTCCATACACACAATGTCCATTCCTAGCCCCGGAAGCATAATTGGTGCACTTGTAGCCCTGGTCTACACATCCATCAAAACAACCAAGCAGGATGTAGACTTCTATGCTTCACAGCGGCCCGAACTTGAGTAAAATCATCATGCAATAGCGATAGGATTCATTCGTCTCTTCACCCCTCACCAAACCAAAGGGGGGCACCCAAGCTCCCAGGTGTTGTGTCCGCACACGCGGCAGTCACCGCGACTGCCACCTGTTGGAGACCCATCCACTGAAGCCACTAGGTACCATGGCCGCCGCGACGAGCCACTAAAGAGGAGCGAGCTGCCCTTCACCGCAGGAACCCAACGTAGAACAAGAGAAAAGCCATGTCGTCCGCCGTTCGCTATGCGAACTTAGTCCGGCGACTTCATCCAACAACGATGAGGGGAGGTAGGGGCATGGGGAGAGACCTGGCGGCGCCCGATCTAGGGTTCCGCCCGGGTCACCCCGAAGGCGACACGGGGACGGGGGAAAGTAATGTGTTATGATACCACTTCGTAGTTCATATAAACTAGAAGGGTTGGGCGCGCTTTGTTGCTCCGGTGGCATTGTTGGGTTTCTTCTAAAAATAATCACTCTGTCTCAAAATATAAGGTGTATTACTTTTTTTCAAAGGCAAGCCTTTTAAGTTTGATCAAATTTGTAGAGAAATATATCAGAATCCATAATATCAAATCGGTAATTTTAGATTCATCATGACATGAATTTCCATAAATTTTTGTTTAATATTCTGGATGTCAATATTTTTGCTCCAAACTTGGTCAAAGTTAAAGAAATTTGACTTTCTAAAAAACTAATACCCCTTATATTTTGAAACTAGTGGAATATTTAGTTTGGCGGGTGAGGGAGATGATAGGGTGTGTGTTTATTTTATTTATAATGCGCTGATTTGGTGGGCCTTTCGTGGTGTGATTATGTGTTATCCGCTAACCAACCTACGTTTATGAGGGGAAATTCTATGTCGTTGGTTACATATACTATATTGATGCTACGATATCACATGGTGGTGCTACATTTTTCTAGGTGGTGGGAGGTGATACGTCTCCAACGTATCTATAATTTTTGATTGTTTCATGCTATTATATTGTCCATCTAGGATGTTTTATATGCATTTATATGCTATTTTATATGATTTTTGGAACTAACCTATTAACCCGGAGCCTAGTGCCAGTTTTTGTTTTTTCCTTGTTTTTGAGTATCGCAGAAAAGGAAAACCAAACGGAGTCCAATTGACCTGAAATTTCACAGAGATTGTTTTTGGACCAGAAGAAGCCCACGGAGTATCGGAGATGGACCAGAAGAGTCCCGAGGCACCCACGAGGGTGGGAGCCGCGCCCTACCCCCTGGGCGCGCCCCCTACCTCGTGGCCGCCTCGGAGACCCCCCTGACTTGTTCCCGACGCCAAAACCTCTTATATATACAGAAACCCCTAGAACATAACCTAGACCGGGAGTTCCGCGGCCGCAAGCCTCTGTAGCCACCAAAAATCAATCGGGACCCTGTTCCGGCACCCTGCCAGAGGGGGAATCCCTCATCAGTGGCCATCTTCATCATCCCGGCGCTCTCCATGACGAGGAGGGTGTAGTTCACCCTCGGGGCTGAGGGTATGTACCAGTAGCTATGTGTTTGATCTCTCTCTCGTGTTCTTGATTTGGCATGATCTTGATGTATCGTGAGCTTTGCTATTATAGTTGGATCTTATGATGTTTCTCCCCCTCTACTCTCTTGTAATGGATTGAGTTTTCCCTTCGAAGTTATCTTATCGGAATGAGTCTTTAAGGATTTGAGAACACTTGATGTATGTCTTACGTGGGATACCCGTGGTGACAATAGGGTATTCTATTGATTCACTTGATGTATGTTTTGGTGATCAACTTGCGGGTTCCGTGACCTTGGGAATCTATGCATAGGGGTTGGCACACGTTTTCGTCTTGACTCTCCGGTAGAAACTTTGGGGCACTCTTTGAAGTACTTTGTGTTGGTTTGAATAGATGAATCTGAGATTGTGTGATGCATATCGTATAATCATACCCACGGATACTTGAGGTGACATTGGAGTATCTAGGTGACATTAGGGTTTTGGTTGATTTATGTCTTAAGGTGTTATTCTAGTACGAACCCTAGAATAGATCGAACGGAAAGAATAGCTTCGTGTTATTTTACTACAGACTCTTGAATAGATCGATCAGAAAGGATAACTTTGAGGTGGTTTCGTACCCTACAATAATCTCTTCGTTTGTTCTCCGCTATTAGTGACTTTGGAGTGACTCTTTGTTGCATGTTGAGGGATAGTTATATGACCCAATTATGTTATTATTGTTGGGAGAACTTGCACTAGTGAAAGTATGAACCCTAGGCCTTGTTTCCTAGCATTGCAATACCGTTTACGCTCACTTTTATTACTTGTTACCTTGCTGTTTTTATAATTTCAGATTACAAAAACCTATATCTACCATCCATATTGCACTTGTATCACCATCTCTTCGCCGAACTAGTGCACCTATACAATTTACCATTGTATTGGGTGTGTTGGGGACACAAGAGACTCTTTGTTATTTGGTTACAGGGTTGTTTGAGAGAGACCATCTTCAACCTACGCCTCCCACGGATTGATAAACCTTAGGTCATCCACTTGAGGGAAATTTGCTATTGTCCTACAAACCTCTGCACTTGGGGGCCCAACAACGTCTACAAGAAGAAGGTTGCGTAGTAGACATCAAGCAATTTCTGGCGCCGTTGCCGGGGAGGTGAGTGCTCTAAGGTATATCTTTAGATCTTGCAATCGAATCTTTTAGTTTCTTGTTTTATCACTAGTTTAGTTTATAAAAGAAAACTACAAAAAATGGAATTAAGGGTGCCTCATATGCTTCATCTTTTTAATGTCTTTCGTGAAAATGATGGGAAGGAAAATCGTGCTCAAGTACTAGAAGAAGAATTACATAGAATGCTTGGCATAAAATATGTGAATGATGAGCATGATTACAATGTTGTTAGTATGAATTCTTTGAATACCCATGATGCTAATGATATGCAAAGCCACAAGCTTTAGGATGCTATGTTTGATGAAGATGATATGTTTAGTCCCCCAAGTTTTGATGAGCAAATATATTATGATGAAAGCATGCCTCCTATTTATGATGATTATTGTGATGACACATATGCTATAAAGAATAAAGATAACCATGAAACTTGTCATCATGATTTTAATTTTCAATTCGATTATGCTTCACATGATAGTTATTTTGTTGAGTTTGCTCCCACTACTATTGATGAGAATAAATTTGCTAATGTGGAGAGTAGTAAAATTTCTATGCAAGTAGGTCATGAAAAGAATGCTTTATGTGCTGGTTATATGGTTGAATTCATTCATGATGCTACTGAAAATTATTATGAGAGAGGATCATATGCTTCTACATATTGCAATAATATCAAGTTTCCTCTCTATGTGTTGAAAATCTTGAAGATTTGCTTGTTTTACCTTCCTATGCTAGTTGTTTCATGTTCCCATAAGTTGTTTGCTCACAAAATCCCTATGCATAGGTAGTGGGTTAGACTTAAATGTGCTAGTCATATTCTTCATGATGCTCTCTTTATGTTTCAATTCTTATCTTTTATGTGAGCATCATTGAAATCATCATGCCTAGCTAGGGGCGTTAAACGATAGCGCTTGTTGGGAGGCAACCCAATTTTATTTTTGTTTTTTGCTTTTTGCTCTTGTTTAGTAATAAATAATTAATCTAGCCTATGTTTAGATGCGGTTTTATGTTTTAATTAGTGTTTGTGCCAAGTAGAACCTTTGGGAAGACTTGGGTGAAGTCTATGCGATCTTGTTGTAAAAAACAGAAACTTTTGCGCTCACGAGATTAGCTGCCATTTTTTTACTGGAGAGTGCTTTTAGGTTGATTCTTTTTGCATATGATTAGTATAAAAATTCCTCAGGTCCACCAATTTATTTCAGAATTTTTGAAGTTATAGAGGTATTCGAATGATACAGATTACTACAGACTGTTCTGTTTTTGACAGATTCTGTTTTCTATGTGTTGTTTGCTTATTTTGATGAATCTATGAGTAGTATCGGAGGGTATGAACCATAGAGAAGTTGGAATACAGTAGATATTACACCAATATGAATTTAGAATGAGTTTCACAACAGTACCTAAGTGGTGATTTATTTTCTTATACTAACGGAGCTTATGAGTTTTCTGTTGAGTTTTGTGTTGTGAAGTTTTCAAGTTTTGGGTAAAGATTCGATGAACTATGGAATAAGGAGTGGCAAGAGTCTAAGCTTGGGGATGCCCAAGGCACCCCAAGGTAATATTCAAGGACAACCAAGAGCCTAAGCCTGGGGATGCCCCGGATGGCATCCCCTCTTTCGTCTTCGTTCATTGGTAACTTTACTTGGAGCTATATTTTTATTCACCACATGATATAGTACGAACTCTAGGATAGATCGAAAGGAAAGAATAGCTTCGTGTTATTTTACTACGGACTCTTGAATAGATCGATCAGAAAAGATAATTTTGAGGTGGTTTCGAACCCTACAATAATCTCTTCATTTGTTCTCCGCTATTAGTGACTTTGGAGTGACTCTTTGTTGCATGTTGAGGGATGGTTATATGATCCAATTATGTTATTATTGTTGAGAGAACTTGCACTAGTGAAAGTATGAACCCTGGGCCTTGTTTCCTAGCATTGCAATACCGTTTACGCTCACTTTTATTACTTATTACTTTGCTGTTTTTATAATTTCAGATTACAAAAACTTATATATACCATCCATATTGCACTTGTATCACCATCTCTTCATCGAACTAGTGCACCTATACAATTCACCATTGTATTGGGTGTGTTGGGGACACAAGAGACTCTTTGTTATTTGGTTGCAGGATTGTTTGAGAGAGACCATCTTCAACGTACGCTTCCCACGGATTGATAAACCTTAGGTCATTCACTTGAGGGAAATTTGCTACTGTCCTATAAACCTCTGCACTTGGAGGCCCAACAACGTCTACAAGAAGAAGGTTGCGTAGTAGACATCAGGAGGACACATGGGATTAATATGTTTTTATAGGCCGGTTACGGCTGATTGATTTTAAAAATCGTTGGCCCGGTCAAAATTGTAAATCAAATTTGAAGTTGAATACCGCAATTGGATGAAAGGGATTCAAAACTAGGGAACATATAGTGAATTAAAAGAATTGAATGAAAGAGCTTGAGAAATTGTTGACCCGGTCAAAATCAGATGACCCAATTCTAATACCTCAATTAATTGTGAGGCCTTAAAAATTAAGAAGTGTGGTGTATAGTATAAAAGAATTGAGTGAGAGAGCTTTAAGAAATTGTTGACCCGGCCAAAATTGGGTGATCCAATTTTATTTGAAGACTTCAATTGAATGTGGACTCCTTAAAACTAAAGAGCTTAGTGTTATAGAGGATTGAACATAAATTTGGGTATCAAGGTTGAGTAATTTTGTGTCATCTCGATGGCTAACGAGCTCCAATATTCACCTCCCTACAATCATGAACGCTACTGAATTAGAATTTTGAAGTATTTTTGTGTCATTTTGGCAAAACAAAGGGGCGTTATAAACCGGAGCACGACAAATTGTAAATCGAGGAGGAAAAGAGCAAGTCCGGTCCACCCACACAAGGACACACAAGGAGCCACGGTGGTCCCCGCATGACCTTGACCCCACTGGTCAGCGTCTCGTCACGCCTCTTATCGTTCGACCTCCTTTTCTTCCTCCCGGCGTCAACCTCACTCCAAGCGCTCCGATTTACCAAACCAGTACTCCTCGCCGCTCCGATCCGCCAAATTCTCCAGTCGCTCAAACCCTAGAAGCTATCCCCTGACGGCGAACCACAGAGCTCCAATCGAAGAAGCGGCCGATCAGGGCCATCTACTGCTATTTCTAGCGCCGGATTTGGGTTCGGCGCGATGTCTTGGGCCGGGCCCGACGAGATCCTCCTCTCCACCTCCCTGGCCGGCTTCTTGGATAGTGAGATTCCTTCCTCAGATGCTTGTTTTGTCCCCATTAGTTTCCCAGATACTGGCAGTGGTTTGTATCGAGGGACCTTTGTGGCAAGAGTTGGTTTTGCGGGGATCTTGGATCCGATTGCGTAGGTTCCGGCAGGCCTAGACCTCAATGCTTAGTCAATGTGAGAAATTTGCGCTGATATTTGGTTTCAACACTTCTTCTTGCCAAGGGCTGTTCAATATGTGTCAAGATGAGCGCTTTTGATGGCCTATGTAGTCTAAGGACGAACATCATGTTTCTGTGTGTATTAGCCCCAAATCGTTGCAGATGTGTGAAAATTTCTTATGGTCCATTGAAAGGTGGAAGCTTCTTGGTAGAGGGTTACTCCGGCTAGAGTTCAGACTTCAGAATCGATGACCTGTGGCTGAATGCTTTATGTTGTTGCTACAAAGGTTACATGAAAGTGCTCATGTCTATCAATGTAGGGTTCTGATAGTATGATAGATGGATTAGACGAAACACACGCTGCTGGCTTATCTTAACAGTGGGCAGTAAGGTCTCATATCTTTCACTATAATTTTGGTGACTAGTAAGGTTCTTGGTCAAATGAACTTGATGCTAAGCATAAAAAGATATTATTAATTGGACCCAACTAGAGTAGATTTGGTTGTTGACGGAGGCATATAACACTTGTATGCAAATTATTGTATGGCATTTAAATGTGGTAGGTTCAGTTGGTTGGGTAGGGAGGATCAGGAAATTCAGTATATTTGAGTAATTTTGTGATGGGGGTCGAAACATAAGATGACATATTTTCTTTTAGGTGTCTAGAGATTCAAATGCAACATATTTTGAATTTTGTATTAGGTTGGAAGTATTAGTACTGAAAGAAACTGTATCTCCTAAGAAAGAAAAAGGATAACGAACAATGTGGTTTAAACAGAGTCTCATCAATCAACAGAAGTCAACCCCTTCAGTTACTGGTTATGTATGGAAACCTTGGTGCATTCTTTAATTTCTAGGCGCCACTCGTTGTGCTTGACTTATTGTAAAAGCGGGAGTTTCATTTTTATTGCTAGCCAAGCTGTAATAGATTACAGAGTATGTGCATTCACTAACTTGAATATGAAGTATATGATGTTAGTCTGTTTGTTAGTTGTAGTTATATTGTGCCCTCCATTTGATGTTCGTTGTTCAAAAGGTTCCATCTTTGGTGTTCCCGGTAGCATGGATGAACTGATCCACCTGAGCTTTTCTGAATTACTTGATTGTTTCGACATATTTACACTTGCGTTGTGATTTTTATCATTTTGACCTGTGCTTGGCAGTAGAGTCTCTGATGGGTTCTCTAAGGCTTATAATTTGGTTGGTACATTGCGATGAATAATGGAATTATATAGGTGCAAGCTACAGCTACACAAGCTTTATAAAATTTATATTTGAGCAAATCATTGCTGGAGCTAGACTGTATCACTGAAACTTTTGAAGTGTCCATCCATAGCTAGTTGATTGATTTTGTATCATTGTTGATCTAGAAATATTGCTGTTGACCAAATAATTGAAAATGTCGAGACTTGCAAAATAATGGAATATTAGTAGAACAGAAACACCTACACCTATTTGTTGTGCAGCCTGTATCTTTCCCTTGCATAAGTAGCTTCGCATCAGATGCACACCCTGTTTGTTTGGCAATGCTATTGTTAACAGTTTATGCATCTTCTTGATTCTAGAAAAACTAATTGTCCTACTACGAGATGGACGAAAGCTGCTTGGCACCCTCTGCTCATTCGATCAGTTTGGTATGCCACTTTCTACATCCTCTCCTTCACATATTTTGATGCCATCAGATCTTCTTTAATGTTTTAGTTTGCAGCAAATGTTGTTCTTCAGGGTGCTTGTGAACGAGTAATTGTGGGCGAATTATATTGTGATGTTCCTCTTGGTTTATATGTGATCCGGGGAGAGAATGTTGTATTAATTGGAGAACTGGTAATTATCTCTTGTGCACTATGAAATGCCCATGGTCAAATCCATTCTCCCATATTAATGCTATAGATCTGGTATTGCATTGAGCAGGATCGTGAGAAGGACGAACTCCCTAGTCACATGACTTGTGTTTCAGAGGCTGAAATAAGAACGGTACACACTTCACTTCACAGAATCTTGTTTGAAGCTCTAGTTTTTTTCTCTTCTGATTTGTAGCTAAAGATGTAAGCAGTAAGCACACCTTTTGGTGCACAATCTAGCTCTCTCTTTTCATTAAGGCTAATAAAATCAATATCCGAGGAAAAGATGTCACATGTGAAATTGTGCTCATCATTTGGTCCTTCCCTCTTGGCTCAGTCCCCTGTGCACTCTTATGTACGCGCAAGCGATCTATACTATAAGTGGACTTGAACAATAAACATGACAAGCGTTTTATCTCCTTTTGGAGCAAAATGGCATTATGTATCTAACAAGTGGCATAGGACACAAATAATGAAGAAAGAAGGGTTTTTGTAGGCGTTTGCTGTTCTTGTTGCTTGTGCTGATATGTGTAGTAGCTGCCGGTATTGCTCAAGCAGAGGATCTTGCAACTGATACTACTACGTTTGTGTTTCTCCCTTGTCCCCAGGCCGAGAAAGCCGAAAAGGAAGCAAGGGATCTGAAAGGCACAATGAGGAAGAGGATGGAGTTCCTAGACTTCGATTAGCGTCCATCCATTAGTCAGTCATGTTGATTGATAGTTGGTGCTCCCTTTGTGGCCGCTGGTTTTTAATGGCGGCATTTGCTATGTTTGTGGGCAATGGAAGCTCCTGATTGCACTGTGTCTTATACTTGTTGTTCAGCCCTAATGCTCTGGACCGAGGGGCTCTTCCTCAGTAGCAATGTACCGGCCCTGTATTCTTATCTTCTGTTGCAGTTTGTTTCTCTTTCTTGAGAGCTGTTACTTGGCCATGCAATTTTCCGCTCGGATTCTTGGCATTTTTTCGTCTTTGGTGAATCGCATTGCGCCGTAGATAACTACCTGGGACCCTTACCTATTACTTCCTCGGTCAGGCTGGTTTATTAGACCCCCTCTTATTTTAGGCCAAATTTTGATCTTAGGTTTAACTAACAAAAAATATATACTACTCCCTCCGTTCCAAATTACTTGTCACAGGTATGGATGTATCTAGATGTATTTTAGCTCTAGATACATTCATTTCTGCGACGAGTAATTTGAAACGGAGGGAGTACAAAAGTAATACTTCCTCCGTTCCTAAATTTAAGTTTTTAAGTTTTTTTTAGAGATTTCAATATGAACATGATAGACTCCTTTCGAATACAAATCCAATAATATAGTTTTTGTGAGATACAACTTATATGTTGCTAGACAAATCTATGGCTAAGCTTTGACACAAAGTAAGGAGGACCAATAAACCAAGGGTGAGGGAGTGTGATACATATACTCTCTTCCTTTCTTTTTACTTTGCATATACGGATTGTCTGAAGTCAAACTATGCAAAGTTGAACGAATTTATATTAAAATTATCAGCACCTACAATACTAAGTTGCATAGTATGAAAATTAATTTCAAAGTGCATCTAATAATATTGATTTTGTATTGCGAATGCTGATATTTTTATATATATAATTGGTAAAACTTTACAAAGTTTGATTTCAGACAAAATTTTTTTTGCGGGGTAAGGAGTACTATTGACTGCCAGCTTTGCGGCACTTATGATGGTCGCTGCTGGATTGGTGAAAGAAAGCATGGCGTCGACCACCTCGCCTGCGCCTGCGCCTGGCCCATTCTCTGGAAATGAATTCCCAGAGCGCCTAGAAAGCTGGCACTCGATGATAATCCGAAACTGGTCTGGGAATTGATGATAATCGGAGCTGACAGACAGTTCACACTAATCTTGTTTGGCATTGCGATAATATCCCCAGGCTGTTGCTGCTGTCTCGGCGTCCTTGTCATTTCCCGCTTTCTTCTCGCTGCATCCATCCGAAAGCAGAGCACCCATCAATCATTATGTACCATCGTGACAAGGTGATCTTGCAGTAAGATCTTGCACGATGTGTGAGCCTTCGGATCCGCAGATTCACGGCAGCGTTGGCCTCTCTCCGTCTGTCTCTCTCACTTACAGCTGCGTTTTCACTATTGATCCTCGTCGGCGCTGTCACCGAAAACGCATGAGGATGTGCGCACCGTGGCAGCGCCATCCAGACCCAGCACATACTCCTATCTATCTACCCCAACCCCTCTGCCAAATCGATAACCCGCACGTTCCAGCTTGCACGCACGCAGATCGATCGACTCGATATACAGAGGGGTGATCACGGGTTAGGCAAGGCACGCGACAAGGATCGGTTTCTCTTCCGTTTCAGAACCCACGTACGCACGTAACCTGGGCGGATGCAACGGCGCCATGAGGGTAGTAGGTTTGGCTGGCGTTGATGAGGACGCATCATGCATGCCCTGCCCACCGCGCCCGGGCTAGCAATGCATTGGCAAGCAGCAGGGCAGGGCGGTGCACATGGCAGTGCAAGGCGGGCAGGGCACCTCTCCCTATCCCTATCCTCGCATTCATGGCGGCAACAATGCAACATGCCGCATGCGTGCTCCACCCGGTAACTCGTCTATCTCCTGTTGGCTCGGCTTCGTTCAACCCCGGCTCCATCATCGCCTCGGCTGGCCCGACTTCAATCCTCTCCTTTTTTCTCTCTCTCTCTTTTTTTTCGAGAGACTGGCCTGACATCACTCCTGCCTCTGCCTGCCAAACACACATGCACAGACTGTACTGCACAGAATGGAGGCCGGCGCCGATGGCGGATCGGCCGGTGTGCCGTATAGCAGAACATGGGATTTCTGCAACAACTTTGCCGACTAGCTTTGCTTGCAGTTTACGATCACGGAATTTCGGCAACTCTTGCTTTGCTTCATTGCTTGTAGTCTCTCTCCAGCATTATTTATTGGTGAGCATGGAGCAGACGCTCAACGCCGAGAATATCGGCCGGGCACGGAATCACAGATCAATTATCGTTTCGCAGTACAAATGTACTACTCACGTCCACTAGTAGATCACAAGCAAACTATGGTTTGTACTCGCAACATGATTGGAATTGCTATAGCACAGTACCATACAGCACCGAACTTGCCTCTGCTTTGGAAGCAAAAAAAAAAGAAAGATCTTAAAAGGAACAGAGCTAAAGGAAATCCAGAGAAAGAGCAGGGGGAATGTAGCAATGCAATCTTCAGACTTTCAGACATCAACGAATCGCTTGAGTCGCGGTTAAAAAAAATCGTTACATATCAATCTACTTCTCCATTGAGCAGTAGTGAGTACTGTATATACATTAGTGTTGTTGTCTTCATGGTCACAGGGCAGCACCGTCACCAGCTAGGCTTAGCTACTCCTGCCCCGCGCGCCTCACCAGCGCGGCCGGCAGGAAGGGCGCGGCGAAGCACGGCTCCACGCCGGTCCACGACGGCGGGGCGTCGGCCGTCCCCGGGGGCCCCGACAGCACCGCCACGCAGAGCTCGGCCAGGCGCCACATGGCGCTCCGGAACCACCGGAGCTTGATCCGACGCCGGAGGCCGCAGAGGCGGCGGACCCCGCCAGCCCGTGCGCCGGCACCGGCACCACCGTTCCCGAGCCGGACGACGTGGACCTTGCGGCGCAGCCCGTGGCGCGGCAGGCGGAAGCGCGCCGGGGAACGGCGCGGCGCCACCACGCTGCACGGCGCCTCCCCCATTCTCCTTCTTCTTCTTGATTGGGCTTTGCTTTCTTGGTTGGTGCAGGCAGAGGCAGCACAGTAGGCTCAGCTCGGTGTGGTTTTTGTTTTCCTCAACCGCTCTCGTGTTCGCGTGTGGTATATAAAGAGGGGCGGAGGGGATGGGCTGTGCGTTTGGTGATTTGCTCTGCATGTGCATAGCTCTTGATGAAAGGAAACAAAAAAAAAGATAATTAAAAATGTTTGGACTGGACTAGATGCTGGTTGGCAAATGCTGCTCCGCTGAAATGACAATGTGAACATGCATGAACGAATCTTGGGAAAAGAACATACGTGTGGGGTCTTTTTTATATTGATAATCAATTCGATTAGAATTGAGGCAGTTCAGATGTGTCTTTGAAAAGAGCTACTACTTGATAATTGTACTGAATTTCACCAGAAGGTGACTTCATACATACCTGCCTCTCTTTGCCTTTTTGGTAATTATTATTATTACGCACCTGTCTGATTATATTGATAAATACTACACTAGTTGGTACTAGCTCATAATTGTTGGTAGAGCCGTAGAGCTGAATCATATTCTCCTACAAAAGTTGGCTTCCTAATTGTTCTGGCCTCATAAGCGAACAGATTTTAAGAGTGCTTGAGGATGGCATGGAGTGTGGAATAGCCAAACGTATTTAAACTAAAAAGCCACACTTATCCCAATTAAGTAGCAGTGTTTGTGTAGCGTACAGTTCAGGTAAAGCTCGAAGCTAAAACATTAATATCAGGAAAGCAGTACATTTGTTTTCAGTTGTCGATCAGATGCTTCATGCTTGCTCACCGTACGCTTGACACGTCCAGGCAACCGGTAGTGGTTCAAACACGTTTGTCAGGACAGACCATTGGCTCATGCTCACGGTAGGTGAAATGGAACAAGGGAGGAAAGAAAGAAACGAAAAAGCTGCTAAAAAAAGTGCAACGGATCATGTGCATGCAATCTTTAATTTTCTTTTGTACGACCACAACTCGGTTTCTTTTCTTTTCATAAGAAAATGTGGCTCCCTGGATGTATCAGGCTTCACCCTTTCATGCCTATGCAGAAATTAAGTTGCAGTTGTAGAGGTAAATGTATGCATTAACGGTTTTTTGAACGTACTCCTTTCCGAATTGTTTATCACAGAAATGGATAGTGCGACCAGTAATTCAAGATAGAGGGAGTAGTACAGTACCAAGCAATGCCATTCAGTGGTTTCCAAAGCAACACGTCTTCATCTAAAAAAAAGAAAGCAACATGTCTTCTTGTGAATTTTGTATAAGCAACCAACTTATACTGTATATGTACAGCTTGAGCTCCACGGTTATTAGTCGCCATCAGCTGCGAAGACCGGAATGAAGAGGGACCGGCGGGCGATTGGAGTACAGCTTGTGACAACACAAAATATAGAAAAACTAACTACCCATCAATCAATTGGCTAAAAAGGAATTACGAGCATCGCATCGTCTCATCATCATCAGGACATAAAAAAGGAATTCTGAACTTGCCTTACCTAGCTACATCGTCCCATTCGCCTTGGTGGCGTAGTGCGCGTAAACAAGGATGCTATCAGCAGAAATACTGTGAGAAAATGTGTTGACCGGCGACACCACCACGCGCACAGCAGAATGGGAAAGGCGGACCCGATCGTCCCGTCAAATTTCGCCTTGGAAATGTGGCATCAAGGCTCGGCGGCTCGAATCGTGGGTGCTTCCGTTTCCTTTGTTCGTTCACTCGATTTGTAAAGCAAGATGTACCAAGATCGTCCGTGTTTGTTAGGTTCTCAAAGTGTCGGTATTGAACATGCTTTATCTTATACGCACTCTTTGACATGATTGACGAACCGCTCGGTGTTAGGTGATCACTGACAGTGACCAATTTATTTATGACAAGCACGCGATAGTAGGAAGGCAAAAGTGGCTCATGTCAAAAAGTTGCGCACGAGGCCATGGACCGTAGCTGGTACGTATGTGTAAGCCAATACCACAGCCCACAACAACCGAGCGAGCGACATGTGGATAAGGTGAAGCACCCGATGGTGCAATCAGCTTAGGGCATTTCTAATCGACCTCCTAAAAGTTAGCGGACGAAAAGTTCACTAACAGTGACCGCACGTAGCCGATCTTCTACAGTTAGCGAATGAAAAATAAAATTGTGTAGATTTTATGTCTTAACCACATGAACTTTAAACATTACACAATATATATCTTAAAAACATTCAAATTAAAACATGCATATCGTAACCATCATAACGTAAGTTTTATCATCGTGTTTACCAAATTAAAACATGTGAAGTTCACCTAAAAGACATCACTTTAAACACAATGTTTGACCCAAAATCACCACAAACATAGCATGTATATGTTGTGGATCAAGCCAACCACTGACATGCACCACCACCCCTCGGTCACCACCACTCAAACGAGGTCCTCGGCGAAGAAATCAACTCCACCATCCACTCGGCCACCACCATCACCGCCATCCTCACGGCCACCACCATCAACACCATCACCCCCTCGGCCACCGCCATCAACACCCGCCACCACCACCCGGCCACCTCCATCAACACCATCACCGCCACCACCCCCCTCGGCCACCACCAACATTCCGAAGAGAGGCTTCCAAGATCTCTCCATGGCTCCCAATACTTTCCTGCAGTTTCATCCATTGTGTTTGGATTCATGAACGTGATGACACGTTCTTCAGCCTTCTTGCATCACAAATCCTCTCCTCCTCAAGTGCAAGCCTACACTCCTCCGCCTTCAACTTTCTATTTTCTCTTCTTTGCGCTCGGCCTCCAACACCTTATTGGTCTCGATCATTGCAACAAGTTCTTCTCTGTAAGTGCCACCGAATGCATTTCTCTTCTTTCTTTCTTTTGCAATCTTGTTTCCTTCCGGTCTATTGTTGGCATCTTCGTCAACCTCGTCGTCATCCTCAACGGATATGCTCAATCTTGATCTCTTTGGAGTGGTCTCTGTGATTCTTTGGACCCACTTCTCGTTTTTGCATAGCTCTTTATAGCAATGGTGCAACGTGAAGGGCTTGTGACCGAACTTGGTGTTTCTATGCCACTTGCACACTGCTCGGTGGGGCATGATTCATTTGGCATACTCTGCCACTTGCACACTGCTCGGTGGCGCATGATTCATTTGGTTGATGCAACGGGACCATCAGTGGCATTGGTCATGAATGGTGCTCCAACAATGCCCAAGAGAACCTTGCGTACAGCTTGATTGCACATGGACGGAGTTGTTGTAGTGGTCGGTAATTCTCTCTCCTAAAACATGGTTTTGGTTTGATCTGTTCCGATCGTTGCATACATGAAGATCGCGCACCAAGCATCACAAAGAGCGATATCCTCCTTTAGGTTGTCGTTTTGGGTGCGGCACCTTGGCACCTTCGTGCTTACTTAGGTTACCTTCACAACCTCCTCTTCCTCGACCACCACCTCTTCGGCCTCCACCTCCTCGGCCTTCTCCTCTTCCCCGGTCACCTCTTGCTCCATGTCTTGGATGACCTCCAAATGATCCCAAAACGAGTCGTAGTTGAGCTCGCCAAGTCCAACGGTGGACGAGGACTCCAAGGAGGCGAGGAATTCGACCGTGTTCATCTCCGCACTACAATAAACAAAGCAAACACTACCAACAATCACTACCGGCCACCAACAATCACCATCGGATACCAACAAGAGGCGAGGTTTTTCTTTTTACCTTGTAGGAATTTCATCGAGCACTTGGCGCCTGCGATGCTTGTTGCCGGCTGAAGCCGCCGCCCATGCCGGAGCAGTGGCCGTAGGGGCCGCCGGAGTTGCAGCACGAGGCGCCGGCCTAGGACGAGGCACTGCTTTGGCCTTCTTCATCTTCTTCTTCGCGGCCGCCTTTGCAAGCGTCGGCGGCTTTCGAGCTCGTTTGGCTCTGGCAGGTGCGGTTGGAGGGTGGCAGGCCGTTGCCGGAGAGGCGGTGGCCACCCTGGAGGCCATTGGAGCGCTTGGAGGAGCTTGGACGCGGTGGGTTATTTTTCATCCCCAAACTCTCCTTCGGCGTGGGCAACGACGCATGGATGATTTCCGGCGGCGAAAAGCCGACGACGATGGGTGGTAGGGTGAGGGAAGAGGCTGGGCTATCCATTCCGGCCGACCAGACGGTCATCGGTGGCGGCGGCAGGGGGAAGGCGTGGTGGCTGCGGCGCCGGGAGACGGGCGACGCAGGGTGGGAGAAAGAGAGGCGCCAGTTTTACTCGGCCGCCGCGGGAGTGAGTATATTTAGGGAGATTTGGGGGATATTGGGAGTTGGAGTAAAAAAAATACTCCACTACGCTTTTTAGGGGGATCGGCTAGGTGCGCCATAAGGAAGTATAACCGTTTTTTACACCCTTATGGCCTTTTATGATGTGTTTGGTTCGGGAACGAAGTGTAATGGAATGTCATGGTTTCATTTCAGTGTAAGGGTCCATTCCATTCTTGTGTTTGGTGCGGATAATTCGAAGGAATGGAATGGTTACATATTGATGTTTGGTTTGAGGATGGAATGGAATGGATTTGTAAGTGGCCATCTATCCACGGAGATAAACATTTTTACTTTTTAAATCGGTGCCAAAGTTTCACGTAAAACAAAGTCATTGTACATTTAACCTTTTCTTTTCTGGATAAGCAGTTCCTGCAACTGAAGTTTGCCTCGCAGAACTGAACCGGGACAACAAAACTGCAGTCTGCCTCGCTGAACAGGGGTGTGAGAATCACCGAATCGGACTCAAGCAATTTTTGCTTGAGCATCAACGAATAGAATCCATCCATCCACGCAACGAACAGGGGTGTGATACAAGAATCGAATTCAACCACAAGATAAACAGCAGCTACAAGAGAAGAAAAACAACAGCCGAGCGTGGCGACCGGCTGGATAAGCGGCTTGGCCTTGGCGTCCCCACGCACGACCACGGCCGGCTTCTCCGTCGAGCACGGCGGCGCGGCGCTTTCCGACGTGTGGCGCCGCTGTTGCCCTGCTGCAAGATCGACACGAACCCGCTCGCCCGCCACGCGTGGTTCAGAGGAGAGTGAGACTGTGCTTCGGAGGAGTATGAGACGAGGGAGCCGGCGTTGTAGATCGAAGGAAGATGGCCAGCGGCGCAGACCGGAGAAGGAGGGCCGGCGGCGCAAATCGCGGGAGAGGAGAGACGGGGAGAGGAGCCGTACGAGAGAGATAGGGCTGCGCGAGCGCGAGGAGAAGAGCGGTTCCGCCTGGTCCGCTCGATTTGGAGGTCTCACCTGTTCCGGATCTGGCCCCGAATATTCGGTTCGTGGGAACGAGGGGATGATCATTCCACCTGATAACCGAACGCGAGAACGAGGCCTTAGAATGGGTTGGACCCGTGACATTCCGGCCCATCACTGCAACCAAACACACCCTTAGGGGATGGGTTAGAAAGCCTACCTAAGCTGGGAAGAGGTTGATGAGGATGCAACAGCACGGCCACCTTCAGTCAAACTGGCCGCCCTCCCCGATGGGCTGAATTAGCATAGCAGGCCACATTCAGAAGGCCACAACGACTGAATCTGAATGCCAGCCACCACGGCACATTCAGTTAAAAAAAATCCCCATCGTTTCTCACTTAACAATAGCAGAACGTAACAGCTCGATGTACTGGTCATATTACCTGGTGGTTCAATTGAGAAATATGCTGGGAATATTCAGGCTGACACTGTAGGTCCGGAACAACTCACATGGTTCGTCAGCAAACTACACCAAGGCCAAACTTCTCAGGTTAATCCTAACCCCAAAATGCGACCAAATTCCTAAAACAGCATGTTTCTCCAGGTTTTCCGCAAAACGAGAGTTCACCAAACTACCATCATCAGCTTCCTAAGTCATCAGAGCACCTGCACCTGTTAGTTCTAAGAAACCTGGGGAAATAAATGAACACGAAAAGTTAGTGAAATGTACAGTATGAAACTTTAGGGATGTTTCAATATGAGCATGAGGTGCATTTCGGACAAGGAAAACATGATATAGAAAAAGACAAGGCAATCTGAGTAAACAACGGTCACCACTACAGTGGTACTTGGCCAACGTGTGATATGTTTACTTTCTATCAATGTCTGGATTGAAGCAGAAAAGCGGTGATCACTTGTTGAGAAACAACAAGCTTGAATTTCAGGATTGACCAGTGACAATATTTCAGCTCTAAACATACGTCAGGGTCTTATACACTACATAACTTCATGCCTAATTTGCAGTTTCATTCCCCCTCCGTCCCAAAATAAGTGTCTCAACTGTAGTACACTTATTTTGAGACGGAGGGAGTACTTAATTAGGTCTACTAGTTAAGAAACAATAATACACCCGGCTGAAAGGTCCATGCAAAAAGAAACACAAGCTGTTGATACAAGACTGCATTATGAAATGAATATTTTTTATAACAAATGTCAGAAATATCATTAACACTAACACTTACTGCAATTATGTAACTACTCCCTCCATTTCCAAAATAAGTGTTGTGATTTTAGTTCAAATTTGAACTAAAATCACAACACTTATCTTGGAAATGGAGGGAGTAGCATTTTGAGTCCCAAACAAATTACTCATTCCGCTAAAATACCAACCAGAATCAAACAATGACGGTCTAGTAGGATGCTGGTATATTGGACAATACATAGTAGTCCCTGAGAAAGTAAGTACGCACAACATTTATATTCTAGTCATGAACAACATGGGCTGAGTAAGAGTATATGTAAGACGAATAAATCATCCTGAACATGTGAATGTATGATATATAGTATAAGAATGGGTCAATATAAAGACTTTAACCAAGAGATACGGGGCAGTTCTCCTTCTAATATATTCACATGCAGTTCTCCTGCATGTTTAAAAAAAATACATTGGCTGGTAATTTGGTACCTTAATTTCTTCTAGCATTTGTCTGAACGAACCAGAGCATCAGCTAATGTTTGCTGTTTTGGGGCACCCTTCTTGCCTGAAAAGAAGTTCCTTTGGTCAAGATACAAGAATTTGAATGACAGCCACCATAATGACACATACTGTTTTTATAATGGGTGGCATCAACATCTTAAAATTAGTGCTGCCGGAGAGCATCATTTAACATAATTTTGCTTTTGTTCTAATATCAGTGTTAGTGGAAACAATGCACTAGAATTTGGCTGTGTGATGAATTATTGATGCAGGGGCCGAGGGGTGTAAACTCTTCCTTGATCTAGAAAACAATAATTGAGCTATAAAGTACTGTAGTATTGAAGTTACAAAGCATAGAGCAGGTTACCAGGAACTCTAACACCTTACTCAAACAACACATAGCAACTAAGAGTATAAACAGCACAATACTTATATGGTATTGTAACAGTATATATATGTATCTGTACATTGCATACTGAATTGTACTAGTGACAGAAATGATGCATAGAACATGTTATCTTGCATTCAGCACACGATGCTCATAACTTATTGCCTTATTGTTAATCAGACTATCAGAGAATAAATCTATTTTGAAGACAATACTTGAGTAGTAGGTGAAATAAACAAAGTGTAGAGGTGTGGTTATTCAGTGAATACAAGATCCTTGAGGAGTGGCTATCATTTTCTAAAAAAGAACAAAGAAGGCTGCTACACTATGGAGCAGAAAATATCCACACTTCAACTTGTTCAGGCCAACATTTCAAGAAAAAAAAAACTTGTTCAGGCCAAAGCCATTGCCAAGAACCCATCAGATTTATTCCTTCAGAGTTCCCATAGTTCAGAAAATAAAGTATAATGCCATACCACGAACCCCATTTTGATAAACTGTTATCGGAACATATGTACAATTTCGTAACTGAGAATACACACCATTGCTAACAATATATGGTTGTTCTTAGTCCAAGCTAAAGTGTACCATCACAGCAAACAAAAAGTTCCGAATTTTCTGTAGGCAAGCTAAATCACCCATATCAAAACTTTATTTATGACCAAGGCAAAACCTAACTTTTGTTCGGAGACGCTGAACACCACAAACAAACACGATACCGAAGGCTACAGTCACAAGATCCAAGTAACATGTAAAATAGATAGACTAATTACCAGCCCAAAGTACCTAGTAGTAACTAGTAATAGTACGTGCTTAGCAAGCATGTCAGGAGGATATCTTAACTAGCACTCCGTACTCCGTATGAACTTAAGAGAAATGTTGTAGAGTATTGTGATTCACCTGGAATCTGGCTTGATCCAAGAAATGACGGAAGCACACATGGCAAGAACACATTTGACCCGCAATAGCATGGCTGGATACCACTGGCCAACACAGATGACTGAGCAATGATCCTGTTCCGGCGCATGTCCACGCTAACAATAACTTCAGCGCCCAAGTTGAGGTACAGCAAGTCAGCGTTGAGCGGATCAATAGGACCAACCAAAGGCCTCTCCTTGGCATCCAGTGACACCTGGTGCTCCAACGTCCAGCGGCCGCTCTCCTCGTCCAGCACGAATGACCTGATCTGGTAGGGCGCCTCCATGGAAACCTCGACATACAGCAGCCTCCCGTCGCTGACACCCATGCGCCTGTATTTGATAAGGTCGCAAATCTCTGCGTGCGATTGGCGAGGAAGGACGCTGCCGGGAGGTAGCTTGATGTGGCGGAGCTCACACTTGTCACTGAACGGGTCCATGGAGAGGACGCCCAAGCTCACATCCACCCACCACAGACGTCCACCAAAGGCCAGCACCTCGTGATTCAACAAGCGCATCACGCGCCCAGGCTGCAGCGGAGATGGCCGCACCGTGGCGTCCCACTTCCCTGTGTCCGAGGAGAAGCAAAACACCACGAAGCGCCCCTCGTCGTTGAGCTCTAGGAGCTCAACAACGGCGTACCTCTTAGGCGGCCCGTGCCCGCCGTCTGCTTGGGTGAGCAGGCCCGTGGCTGTCTGCAAGATCTCCTTCATGCCCAAGTAGTCCGGAAGGCGGACAAGCTGGCCAGTAATGGGGTTGCACACGTAGCGCACGTACTCCTGCTCGACGGCCTCCTCCATGACCACCTTGGCTTCCTGTTCCGTGGGGCGGGCCAGGTTCAGCCCCGCGGCCGTGTGGGCGCTCAAACGGATCCTCGTAGTCTTCAGGAGGAGAAGGCCGTCCTGGCTCGCGGCGAAGACGACGCTGGCGTGCACGTTGACGTACCTGCGGTCGGGGTTGCGCTTGCGTTCCTCCAGGTCGTACGCCCGCTCGGGGATGGAGAAGAGAGTGGCCGACGGCGGCGGCGCGAGCGAGAAGGACGCGCCTCGCGTGTAGTTCGGCGTCTCCGACAGGCGGTAGATCATCGCCCAGGGAGGGTTCGAGGCGGCGGTGGAGAGGGAGCGGCGGAGGTGGCCGGGCAGACGGCGGAGCGGGAGCAGCACATCGGCGGAGGCGGAGAGGGCGACGGCGCGGGAGAGGTGGCCGGAGAGGCGACGGAGAGGGAGCAGCATTTCCGGGGAGACCGGGAGGAGGAGGTGGCGATGGATTTGGTAGCAGGCGAAGAGGAGAGCGGACCGGAGAGGGTTTTGGGTGGTTTTTGGGAGAGTGGGAGGGAGCGGGGTGGAATGGCTGCCGGTCGGAGAAGCCGAGGAGGGGCGGGCGCTTGCTCTGACAGAACGTTTCGTGCAAGTTTCCCCATCCCATGTGCTTCTCTGCTCGTCTGCTCGGTATGCTTCCGTTGGATACGGATACTGGGCTGCAAGATTTTGGACTATGATTCGTGATCTACGTGAGTGACAGATTGAGACTACTCCTATCATCGACACACACGCACTGCAGTGCTTAGAGCAACTTAGCAGACCCCGCATTTTGCCACCCGTAAAATGTGTTTTGCAGGTCGCACGGGGACGATTATGCAGTTCAAAAATTGCGGCGGCAGACTAGAAACCGCAAACGAACCCCTAAAATTTAAAAAAAGTTGTTTCGCGCGAGAAATTTAAACAGCAGCTCGCCGGAGCTCGCGAGCATACATGGTTCTTCTTCACATAAATAAGTTCATACACGCCACATACATACATAGAGGTTAGATATGCTAGACAGGGCCTACGCTACCGCATCACTGCAACAAAATTGAGCTCACCGGAGCTCCTGCGGTAGCTGCCCACCAGCGGCGATCAGTCGGAGTCGGAGCCGAGGTCGATGAAGAGCTTCGCCTGCTCCTCCTTCATCACGCGCAGGTCGGCCTCCTTCGATGCCTGCGCCTGCGATGCCGTGAAGCCCGAATCGAGGAAGAGCCGCTCGTACTCGAGCTCGTGCCGGATGCGCTCTTCCATCTCCTCCTGCTCCCTCGCCAACCGCTCGAGGACGACGCACTCGAGGAGCTCCTCCTGCCCCGGTGGGAGGTAGTCCTCAGGTCCGGTGACGCCTCGGCGCGGCGGCGCATCGGGCACGGCCTCCTCCGGCTCCCTCTTCACCGGAACGAGCCGCGAGTTCGATGCGCCCGCGGATGAGCTCCCCGCGGACCAATGGCCGGATGAGCTCCCCGCGGACCAGTTGCCGGAGGAGGCGCGGTGGCGACGGGCGCGCTCGAGCTCGAACTCGTCGTGCTCGCGCCGGTCGAATGCCGGCGGCGGCCGGGCACCGTGGTTGAGCCACCGACGCGCCCCCGCTTGCGCGCGGCGTCAGATCTGGCGCGGCGGCGGCGCTCCGCCTCATCCCCCGAGTCGGCCATGGTGGTTCAAGGCTCGCCGGCGGCGAGAAATCGAGCGGCGCGATGGGGAATTGGATGGGAACGCGGCGGCGGGAGGATAGGGTTTCGACCCGCATCTGCCCCGCAAACCCGCAGTTATAGTGGCTCGGGGGTTGCGTTTGCGGGCTGCGGCAAAACATTTTACGGGCCGGACACCGATGCGGGCTTTGGTCTGGCCAGAAAAATGGGCCGAGCCCGTATAATCGCCGGAATTATGTGGGTTTGCGGCGGATGCGGGGTCTGCTAGAGTTGCTCTTATAGGAGTACAAGATACAGGTCACCAATTAACAATCACGTAATCCTTCCTCTCCCAAAATTTTGCAATTAACTGTGCAATACTATGCAAATACCTAGTATAATTTTCGGAAATCTTATTTGCCTGACATTCTCTGGGAGAGTAACGAAAAAAGATTCCTTTTTGATGTCAGTTTTAGTTCTGAGAGACGAGATCAAATAGTGACATTTTTAAACGGAATTTTGCATCCTTTCACAGAAACTGTCATGTCGTTCTGAAGAAACTATCATCCCTCAAAATTAAAACTGCCAGCAAAATCACTCCCAAGTGCCACCCCTCCCGACGAACGTTCGCCAGCTAAGTGGGTCCATAATGTTTTAGAATACATAGGAAAAGATTTGAAAGTTGGTGTTGAGAAACGCAATACTCCCTCCTGCCCATAATATAAAACGTCATTACAACTAATATGTACTAAATTGCCTGTTGTGAATGCATCCATCGAATCTCATTAATTATCTATCAGCACCCTGACATGTGGGGTCCATCGTTCAAACATTGGATATGTGTGATAGTTTCGAGATTATCTCTCCAGTACATTCGGACTAGCTAATTTTTCAAGGTAGCGGTCAGATTTCTATCGAGCTTTGTATGTAGACCTGCATACCTCTTTGTTGTGGCAATCATATCACTTCATTCCACTCCATTTCAACCATCACTCCATTCATTCTAGGGAGTCTCAAGGCAAGAAGAGAAGAAAGGAAGTTGTTGAGTGATTCCAAGAACACGTCCTTGATTCTACGAAGGCCCGAATCCTCTTTTTCTTGAACCCCCAAGTGTTTCTCTCTTCTTACACCAATCATATCCTTTGTTAGAGAGAGAGATCAGATCCTATGTGTTTTCGGAAGTGCACTGATTGGAGATATTTTGAGTTCATCCAAGTGACTTTTCTTTGTTTATTACTCTTGTTGTAGGGTGTGGCCTCCTAGATAGTTAGGAGTGTGACACCCCCCAATTCAGCCGTACACTAATCATACACGCAAACGTGCAGGATCAAGATCAGGGACTCACGGGAAGATACCACAACACAACTCTAGACACAAATTAAAATAATACAAGCTTCATATTACAAGCCAGGGGCCTCGAGGGCTCGAATACAAGCTCGATACACAAGCGTCAGCGGAAGCAACAATTGTTGGAAATATGCCCTAGAGGCAATAACAAATTGGTTATTATTATATTTCCTTGTTCATGATAATCGTTTATTATCCATGCTAGAATTGTATTGATAGGAAACTCAGATGCATGTATGGATACATAGACAACACCATGTTCCTAGTGAGCCTCTAGTTGACTAGCTCGTTGATCAATAGATGGTTACGGTTTCCTGACCATGGACATTGGATGTCGTTGATAACGGGATCACATCATTAGGAGAATGATGTGATGGACGAGACCCAATCCTAAGCCTAGCACAAGATCGTGTAGTTCGTTTGCTCAGAGCTTTTCTAATGTCAAGTATCAGTTCCTTAGACCATGAGATTGTGCAACTCCCGGATACCGTAGGAATGCTTTGGGTGTACCAAACGTCACAACGTAACTGGGTGGCTATAAAGGTGCACTACAGGTATCTCCGAAAGTGTCTGTTGGGTTGGCACGAATCGAGACTGGGATTTGTCACTCTGTGTAAACGGAGAGGTATCTCTGGGCCCACTCGGTAGGACATCATCATAATGTGCACAGTGTGACCAAGGAGTTGATCACGGGATGATGTGAGTTACGGAACGAGTAGAGAGACTTGCCGGTAACGAGATTGAACAAGGTATCGGGATACCGACGATCGAATCTCGGGCAAGTAACGTACCGATAGACAAAGGGAATTGCATACGGGATTGATTGAATCCCTGACATCGTGGTTCATCCGATAAGATCATCGTGGAACATGTGGGAGCTAACATGGGTATCCAGATCCCGCTGTTGGTTATTGACCGGAGAACGTCTCGGTCATGTCTGCATGGTTCCCAAACCCGTAGGGTCTACACACTTAAGGTTCGATGACGCTAGGGTTATAGGGAAAGTATGTACGTGGTTACCGAATGTTGTTCGGAGTCCTGGATGAGATCCCGGACGTCACGAGGAGTTCCGGAATGGTCCGGAGGTAAAGATTTATATATAGGAAGTATGGTTTTGGCCACCGGAAGTGTTCCGGGCATCACCGGTAGTGTACCGGACCACCGGAGGGGTCCGGGGGTCCACCGGGAGGGGCCACGGGGCCCCGGAGGCATACATGGGCCAAGTGTGAGAAGGGACCAGCCCCTAGGTGGGCTGGGGCGCCTCCCCACCAAGGCCCATGCGCCTGGAGAGAAGAGGGGGCAAACCCTAGGGCAGATGGGCCCTAAAGGCCCATGCCTGGTGCGCCTCCCTCCCCCCCCACTTGGCCGCCACCCTTGATGGGTTTTGGGGCTGCCGCACCCCTTGGGGTGGAAACCCTAGAGGGGGCGCAGCCCCCTCCCTCTCCCCTATATATAGTTGAGGTATTGGGGGCTGCAAACACATGAGTTTTCCTCTCCCTGGCGCAGCCCTACCTCCTCCTCCTCCTCTCCCGCGGTGCTTGGCGAAGCCCTGCAGGATTGCCACGCTCCTCCATCACCACCATGCCGTCGTGCTGCTGCTGGATGGAGTCTTCCCCAACCTCTCCCTCTCTCCTTGCTGGATCAAGGCGTGGGAGACGTCACCGGACTGCACGTGTGTTGAACGCGGAGGCACCGTTCTTCGGTGCTTAGATCGGAATCAACCGCGATCTGAATCACTACGAGTACGACTCCCTCATCCACGTTCTTGCAACGCTTCCGCATCGCGATCTACAAGGGTATGTAGATGCACTCCCCTTCCCCTCGTTGCTAGATTACTCCATAGATTGATCTTGATGATGCGTAGAAAATTTTGAATTTCTGCTACGTTCCCCAACAACAATATCTGAGTACAAACATAAGTTAAACAAGTTTTGCCTTAAGAAGGCTAGCACAAACATCAACGATCAAAGAGGCAAGGCCTCCTGCCTGGGACCTCCTAACTACTCCTGGTCGTCGGCGGTCTCCATGTAGTAGTATCCGTCGGCGGTGGCATCTGGCTCCAGGGATCCACCATCTGGTTGCAACAATCGGAAAGAAGGAAGAAGGGGGAAAGGGGTAGCAAAGCAACCGTGAGTACTCATCCAAAATACTCGCAAGCATCAGATCTATACTAAGTATGCAATGGTATCAAATGGAAGGGTTGTGTCTGTGGACTGAACTGCAGAATGCCAGAATAGGGGGATGGCCTAGCCTATCGAAGACTAACATCTTCAAGCAGCTCCAAGCATCTTGCAGCATGTAGAAGAGTAAAGAATAGCAGTTTATATTTAATAAACATGTTGTAGCATTAACGCCCAGAGATCCTTCCTCGACTCCCCGCGAGAAAGCAATCCCGGAGCCAACATATCCATCACATGTCTCAAGTATCCATTTCTAGTTATATAAGATCAGGATACAAGTCTGAACATCCATTACCGTGGACACGGTATTCGAATATATATTTTCCCTGCAGGGGTGCACCACGTTACCCAACACGCTCGATCACTCTAGCCGGACACACCTTTCTGGGGTCAATGCCCGGCCTCGGAAGATCAACACGTCGCAGCCCTACCTAGGCTCAGCAGAGAGGTCCCCGCCGGTCTACATCCTAAGCACTCCGGGGTCTGGGCCCATCGCTCGTTGCACTCCGGGTCGTTGTGTGCAGGGTGGATACCAGCACCACCCGTGTAGTGGATGGCACGATCCGACCGTGCCACAATGCTGAACTGGACATCTGACAAAGCTGCGGCTGATACTGCGACATCGAGGCCCATAACTATTCTCGCGTGGTGGTTAGTGTGTAAAGTCCAAAGGCCAACTCAGAACAAATACCCAAACCTGTTAGTGCATTATTAAAAAGAAGTGACGGCTGTCGGGACAAGTCCGGAGCTATCACCCCCTCATGGGTGATAACGCTAAACAGACAGCCGCCACCGTAACAACTCCTCGGGTGCTCTCCAGGCCCGCCCGACTTTCACCAATGTCTCAAGTAAAGTCAAGGTAACCGTGTGTCCAAACATCAAGGGGAAAACCCAAGGAATCACCCTCGAAGGATTCTACTCGATGTAATCATCAAGGTGAACGTAAGAGGAACCACCCTCGAGGTTCACACTTGAGGTGTTGCACGACAGAGCCGTATCGGGAATGGTGAAATAGGAACCACCCTCGTTGACCACGACCGAATAGCTACACTACAGAATTATCATCAGGAGTGCGTTATGAGGGATCACCCTCGGCACTCGATAGTAGCTCTGCAGAGTCGAGCAACTACAGGGGCGTGATATGATGTGTCGGGCTCTGGTCGTCGATCACGTTGATCGAGTCGTTGATGATGAAGCAGGGGCAACAAGGACAAGGTGGGGGTCACTGATGGATCACTAACCAACCTATACTAAGCAGTTTAGGATAAGCAGGTAGGTAACAATAGCAGGTACAAAAGCAGGTTATGCATCAGAATAGGAGCAATCAAATACAGTAGCAAAATCTAATGCAAGCATGAGAGAATGGAATGGGCGATATCGGGATGATCAAAGGGGGGGACTTGCCTGGAAGCTTCGCTGAAAGGGAAGAAGGGTCGTCGTTGACGTAGTCGATCACAGGGGCATCAGCAGCGGTCTCGGGGTCTACCGGAGAGAAGAGGGGGACGAAACGGTAAATACAGAGTAAACAAATGCATGGCAGGAAATAAGCAGCGCTAGGGGTGTTCTAACGCGGTCTACACGATACCGGCGAAGGGGGAGAACATCCGGGAATGTTTCCCCGAAGTTTGGCATTTTTGGACAGGTTAAACGGAGGGGGACGGTTGCATGTTCACTATGCTAGGGACGCGCGACAGATGAACGGACCGCGTAATCAGATACGTCTCGTCGTTCTGAGCAACTTTCATGTATAAAACTTTTTCATCCGAGTTACGAATTATTTTATATGATTTTCAAAGTTTTAACCATATCCGGAAAATCCCTGAAATTTTGCTAAATCTGAGAATTCGTCAGTTTCAAACATCATTTAGTTGTTTTCCAAAGGCTATAGCTAGTTTTCTACTCATCCTATGGATTAGTGACTTATATCAATCTTGACCAATTTTCTGTGATGTAGATGACAGTATCAAGTGCAGCTATGTTAGCATCCATTTGCTTGATCAAAACTTCGTTCGAAAAGTGCTACTTCAGCATTTCTATTTTTCTGTTAACAGAATGTAGCAATTTGTGATTTTCTTTGCATTTAACCCATACATCAAATGGATTTGGTCCAGTGGGACAAAATGAAGTTGTCAAGTGTACTCTCTACTCATATTATTTTTAGACATATTAACAACTGTTTAACAGCCGATTAGGAGCTGTTTAGGGGGTTAGTCAACGTAGAATTTGAAAAGCTAACTATTAGCAGCTACAGTAGCTAGTAGCAGTAGTAGATTCAGCATAGCAGCGGCGGCATGCATACAAGCGGGGCGCGGCGCTGCGGCCGGCGGCGTGTGGCGAGCACGAGGGAGGAGGCGTGCGGGCAAGGGGAGGCAGCAGCAGCAAATACGCAGGGCAGCAGCATTAGGTAGCAGCAGCGGCGGCAAAGCAGCAGCGCACTTAGCAGCGGCAAGCAGCAGCGCAGCCGCAAAGCAGAGTAGCAAGCAGTAGGCAGCGGCGGCGGCGGGAGAAGGGCGCAGCAGCGACCGGCAACAGGCAGCACGGGTAGGGGGCGACCACGGTGGCACAAGCAACAGAGGTGAGCGGGGAAGACGACAACGGCGGCTGCAGGGGTCGGGGTGGTCGGCCGAGGCAGCAGGTGACGAGTAGCAGCAGGGGGACGTGAGAGTGGGAGTGGCAGCCGCGTTCGTCACGGGCGGAGCGTGAGGACCGAACGGGCATCTCCGATGACCAAACGGACGACGGAGGCCACCGTTCGAACATGCCCAACGGCGCGCATCTAACGAAGCAAGCGGCCGTGGCGCAGGTAGCGTACAACGACGACGGCATCTAGCAGAGGCAGCGGCCGGAGTTGGGTGTCGACGGGGACGAAGAAGAAGCAGGCGGCTTGGTGGCTGCTCCCCGGCTCGTCGGCTCGGCGTAGTCGTGGACGATGGGGTCCTTGGACGCCTAGGAGAGGGACGACGATGGTCGCCGCGGTGGTCGACGGTGGCGGCAACAACAACGCTCGTCGATGGCGCATCTGGAGAGGAAGGTGGAGCAAGAGAGGGGGGAGGATGGTGGAGTGGGTGAGTGGGGAGATGGGATCGAGGGGTCGGGGCGTGGCGCCCTTATCCCCTCCCGACGCTGTCGGCGAGAGGGTGCGGCGGTGACCAAGCCCCTGTAGCGACCTGGTCGCGTGAACAGGGGAGAGAGGAGGGTTCGGTGAGGGTGGGCCGGCCTGATGGCTTATTGGGCCAAAGCCCGGGGGGTAGGCCGGTTCTTTTTATTTATTTATTTGTTACGTTTTGGTTTTTCTTTTTATTACACTCTGTTTCTATTATTTTAGTAGGCAAAAACAGCGTTACTAAAACATATGATTGGCTCTATAAATTTAGTTACAAAATAACCCACAGCCACAAAAAGTTTCACACATAATAAAAATAGTTTAACATTTTATAAATTAGGAAAGGCATTTAATAATTATTTTTAGTCACTGTTATATTCACAAAAGAGCATTTAAATACTTTACAAAAGTATTGGATCACCACCATAATTAGTTATGGAATATTTCCCACACTTTGAACATTTTATTTTGCATGGTCGAGAAATTTGAATTTCGAGCTTTAATTTGAATTTGAGTTTGAACTAAGATTTGGATCAAGCGAGGATTAGCAACAGTAATGTGATGACATGGCACCATTAACGAGGGATTACTGTAGCTTAATTATCCGGGCGTTACAAATCTCCTCCACTACAAGAAATCTCGTACCGAGATTTTAGGAGGTAGACGGAAACAAAACCGGGGTATTCATCAGGAATACGATCCTCGAGTTCCCGAGTGGCTCAATCTTTGGAATGACTTGACCACTTAACTTTTAGAAATTTGATAGCCCTTTGGTGGGTGCGACGTTCAACTTGACCGAGAACGCGGACCGAAAAGATACTTCAGATTCCGATGTAGCGTTTTCAATTCTCACAAAAGGTGAAGCGTTCAACGCATCCAAGGAATAACTCCGTGCTTCGGCATTTCGAACAAGATGAGTATGGTAGCTCACTATCTCATTTGATGGATGTAGTAGATGGCGGTTTTAGTGGCGCAAATGATAGAAGCGGTGTGGGTTTTCAACCATTCCATTCCCAGAAGGAGGTCGATATTGGACAACTTCAAAACAATGGGGGAAACATGGAATTCCAGCCCTTTGATTTCAACGGGGACGTTGTAACTAAACACGGTGGTTCGACATTGGCCCACGGAATGCATCTTGGAATTTTGGCAAGGTGAGGGCGGTTCCAACAGGTAAGGAACGCCTGTGTCTGTCCCACCATTGAGCAGCGGGACCTTCAAATAATAAGCCGCGAAGGTTACATAGTTGGCAGGGGCTACATCAGCAGACTCCAACTCGAAAGTGATGTCACAGAGCCAGTCATCAGCATCAAGGGCTGAGTTGGGCTACGGTAGATGACAGGGTTGAGACGCGCAAAGTCTTACAGAGTCACTGGGGCTGGTTGCTAATTCATATTAGGACGTGGGGACTGAGCCATGACTCGTACCATGAACTGGCGATTCAGCTCAACTATTGTATCATTCCGGCCATGTATACATGAGGTGGTGGATTGTTGACACCACGGCCACAACTAGCAAGTCTAACCATCCTGCTTAAATGCAACAGGGGGTAGTTCAACAAAGGGTGGAGCAAGTGTATGGAGTCATTCATGGTGTACTTGAACAGTGAGCAAAGGCGCAGTATGTACAAAGCAGTAGTCATTGAAGACATACAGATACATATGCGGGGCCAATTTACACGATGTTCGTATTAGATCGGACAAGAGAAACATCATAGACATACTAGGCGACACGCATGCATGCGATAGAGGGATAACAAAATGGGACATAGCAAAGGCTACTGTCACAGCCCTAGAATTTGATTGCAAATAGTTGCACAAGCATCCATGCATCATGTCTAAATTTAATTGAAACTTGAAATGGGGATTGATCAAACCCCTAGCACTAAAACAATGCAAATAGGTTCAACTTCAAAATATTTTCAAAGAACCCAAATTGGTCTGCAAAAATGTTCATGATTAATGGAAAAAGGTGAAACCCATATCCAGAGATGACGCATATTTTTCCAGGACATTTTTGGTATTTGAATTAACCCATATTGTATTTGAGTTGGAGCAAATAAATCCTATAATTATTTTTATTGCTCCAATGATTCTGAAACATTTTGTGGAGCTTTGGAATAATCCATATTGCATCCAGAAATAATTTCAGAAGCAACAAAAATGGTTTGGTCCTAGTACTAAATCAAAACAGAGCAAAACAAATAGAAAACAGAAAGAAAAATAGGAAAGAAAAAAACCTACCTGGCCCAGCTTACCGCACCTGTTGCATCCCACCTAGCGGCCCAGCTGGACAGCCCAGCCCACCAGCGCCTCCCTGACGCCTTCCTCCTCGCGCCAGTAGGCGAGGGCGCGTGCTCGTCGCGTGCTAGCCACGCGCCGGGCCACCTCCTGCTTCTCGCCGCTGCCTCGACGCCCAGGACAACGCCACGCGGCACCCTGGACCCCCTTGACCGCTCCCCTCTCTCCCTGCCTCGCCTCTCTCGCTCTCTCTCTCCCGAAGCCGAGCGGAGCCGTCACCGCCGTTCGCTGCCGCCACGGCTACCGCACCCCCCTTGCCGTACCGCTGATCCCAGAAGCACCGCCGCGTTCCCCTCGTCCTCTCCACCGAGCTGTACGACGCCGGAGGCCCTGTAACATCGCCATCACCGTCGTCATCAACCTCTGCCCCGACGATCGCCGCCGTCAAATTCGTCGCTGTCTGGCCTCCCCGAGCCCGCCGAGCATCTCTTCGTGACCGTAGTGAGCCCCCGGTCATTTCTCCCCTAACCCCGCTTTCGTTTGGTCGCCATAGCCGTCGTGCCCTTGCTTACCGTAGCCGTCGCCGCACGGGCTCGTCGCTGGCGAAGCCCCGGTGACCTTCTGGTCTCGCGCGTGCGTCTGTTGCACTCACAACGTCCCATAGAGCAAAACTAGCGCGACAGCTGGCTCGTTTGCAAGCCGCAGCGCTAACCCCGCACCCACCCGAGCTCCGGCCGCCGCCTCGCTCGCCGCCGTTGCTGTTTCTGACCGCCCCGGCACCGCCCACGGCCACCACCCGATGCGCCCCATCACGCCGCAGCCATAGAGCCCAACCCCGCCTCCTCCCATCGTCGGAGTCGCTGGAACGAACGACGCCGCCGCGTCTGTGTGTCACCGACGGTTAACCGCCGACGTGGCCGGCTTAATTAGAGCCTAATCACACTGCTAATTACCCACCACAGTCACTGACAGTGGGTCGCACAACCGGTCAAAACCCAGTCAACACGGTATTAACTTTCTGTTAACTGTGAGCCTATGACAGGTGGGTCCCAGCTCTGGCTAATTATAGTTAGGATTAATCTTAGGTTTAATTAACACTGTTAACTAACCGTGTCACTGGCGTGTGGACCCCACACGCCAGGTTTGACCTGGACCGTGCCCCGTTGACCTGCTGACCTCGGCCTGACGTCATGCTGACGCAGTAAATGCTTTCTGGGATTTTAAATAAATCAGAAATGATTTATTTATTTCAGAAAATATCCAAAACTTCTAAAATTCATAGAAAATCAACCGTAGCTCCAAATCAAATAATTTATATATGAAAAATGATCAAAAAAATCCAAAGAATCTGACTATTGCATTTTCATGCATGTTTGAACAAGTTAACCTCACTGAATATGACAATTCATGATTATGGAATAAATGGTAATTAGTTTTGGAGTTGGAATTTGCTATAGGTTTGAATTCCACTTCAATGAATATGACTAACTAGTGCACTAGGTTAATTCAGTACCTTAATATGACATATCATTCATATGAATGTGCATTGCATTGATTGTGGTTCCTTTTGTGTTTGCCGGTGGTTGTTCCCTCTTAGTAGACGATGTTTCTGGCGACGTGATCGATGACACCGATGAAGAGCTATACTATCTTCAGAAGTGCCAGGCAAGCAAAACCCCCTTGTTCATTCCGATACAATCCCACTCTCTTGCCCCTGCTCTCTTTTACTGCATTAGGACAACAACGATTCAACTGTTACATGTTGCGATAGTTGAACCCCTTTCCTCTGCATGACCTGTCATTGCCACAGTAAATAGATGAAACCCACTAGCATGAGTAGGAGTTGTTTGAGCCCTGATGTGCCTACTCATTCATGCTTGTTTGTCATGCCTGCTACTGCTTAGAGTTGAGTCAGGTCTGATTCATCGGGGATGAATTAGAGGTGTGTGAACATGTCCTACTGTTGTGAGCTAAGTGTGTGAACACGATTTGGTAAAGGTATCGGTGAGAGGCCATGTAGGAGTACATGGTGGGTTGTCTCATTGAAGCCGTCCTCAGGAACTAAGTTCTGTGTTTGTGATCCATGAACAGCTACTACCATGCATTGGAATGCTTAAGTGCCCCTCTCGACTTATTAATCAACCTAATCTCTGTCCAGGAGTTGCAACTAGTTTCTGGTGTTTGTAGGTTGTGTTAGTAGTCTACCAAGTGGTACCCAATACAGGTGGGCTTGGGACAGACTAGGCACCGTGGCACGGTGTACCAAGCGTAGATCCATCCATCGAGGTGGGCTTGGGAACCCTGCACACATCGTTTGGGGCCGTGAGCGACACCCCGGCCGGATCTCCTTGCGGATGGAACCCGAATAGGCGATAAACCTGGACCAGAGACTTGTGTGGTTAGTCAGGTTGTGGCCGACTCCCTCACCAGGCTTCCGCTTGAAGTTTGCCGAGATACACGATGTGTACATGGTGGTAAGTGGCGAGAGCGTGTGTGAAGAAGTACACTCCTGCAGGGTTAACATGATCTATTCGAATAGCCATGTCCGCGGTAAAGGACTTCTGTGGTGCATGCATAGTTCATAGACAAGTGAAAGTGGATACTCTAAAATGCGCAAGATAAGCGTGAGTGCTATGGATGGCGTTCTCGTAGGGAGACGGAAGCGGATCCATAGCGGTGTATTGATATGGTGAATATGTGGACTCGTGTGCGCCACCTCAAAAGAGTTACTTGCAGTCGTAGTTCAGGATAGCCACCGAGTCAAAGCTGGCTTGCTGCAGTTAAACTCCACCACCCCTTTGTTGATACCGATGCATATGTAGCTAGTTCTGATGTAAGTCTTGCTGGGTACATTTGTACTCACGTTTGCTTAATTTATGTTTTGCAGAGACTTCAGTCTCGCTAGTATTTCCGCGTGGACTTCGACGTTTAGCTTGTTACCTCAGCTACGATCTTGTACCCTTGGGAGGGTTTTGTAGATAGTCAGGCTTCCCACCCTTTTCCATTTGTAGTTGTCTGTACTCAGACAAGTTAAGCTTCCGCATGTGCTTGATGCCTGTATGCTCTGTATGTTGGGTCATGAGACCCATGTTTGTAATACTTGGCTCCTCGGAGCCTAATGAATAAATACTCTGAGTCGTAGAGTCTTGTTGTGATGCCATGTTGTATTTGCACATATCGAGCATATTGTGTGTATGATTTTGAAATGCTTGGTATGTGTGGGATCCGACAACCTAGTTGTCTATCCTTGGTAGCCTCTCTTATGGGGAAATGTAGTCTAGTGCTTCCACTGAGCCATGGTAGTCTGCTATAGCCCGAGGTTCCTGGAGTCCTGTTAGCCCAGTTGCTACTGCTCTAGAACACTTAGACTGGCCGACATGTGTGCTACTTCGATCCTGTGTCTGTCCCTTTGGGGAAATGTCACGCGGTGTATACCGGAGTCCTGTTAGCCTGCTACAGCCCGGTTTACCGGAGTCCTGCTAGCCCAGCTACTACAGCCCGGATTCACTCGCTGTTGACCGACATGTTCGATGCTGGGTCATGTATGCCTGTCCCTGTAAGTTAGTGCCACTTTGGGTTTACGACTAGTCATGTCGGCCCGGGTTCTCTGACATATGGATGCTAGCGACACTATCATATACGTGAGCCAAAAGGCGCAAATGGTCCCGAGTTAGGTAAGGTGGCACCCATGGGAATACCGTGCATGAGGCCGCAAAGTGATATGATGTGTTACATGCTAGATCGGTGTGACTTAGGATCGGGGTCCTGACAGCTACATCAATGTCGGGGAAAATCTCTGGAGCGAGGGATTTGCCAGTGAAGACACAGGGTGCCCTCGATATGAGGATCACGTGGTCAGTGAACAATGTGAAGCGGATCTTGGCCCTCAATTCAATAAAGGCGTATTACAAATCTCCGGGTGGATGTGATCACGAGATCCTAATGTTAGATTTAGCAAAATCATTTAACCCGAGTAGAAGAGAGATCAAATTCCCAGAGTATAGACGAGGAATAAAAGATCGTAATACCACCCAGTGGCGACGTGGGCCCGTAAGCCACACAGCCATGTTAGTAAAACAGTATTTCAAAGACTAGACTCAACTTCGGCCAAGGACTTGGAAAGGGGGTTCCTACAAGCAGTCGGCTCCGATACCAACTTGTGACGCCCCCAATTCGACCGTACACTAATCATACATGCAAACGTGTACGATCAAGATCAGGGACTCACGGGAAGATATCACAACACAACTCTAGACAGAAATTAAAATAATACAAGCTTCATATTACAAGCCAGGGGCCTCGAGGGCTCGAATACAAGCTCGATACACAAGCGTGAGCGGAAGCAACAATATCTGAGTACAGACATAAGTTAAACAAGTTTTGCCTTAAGAAGGCTAGCACAAACATCAATGATCGAAGAGGCTGGTCTTGTTTTACCATTGTCGAAACATCTTGTAACCGGGATCCCGAGCCTGATCGGGTCTTCCCGGGAGAAGGAATATCCTTCTTTGACCATGAGGGCTTGTGATGGGCTAAGTTGGGACACCCCTGCAGGGTATAAACTTTCAAGAGCCGTGCCCGCGGTTATGTGGCAGATGGGAATTTGTTAATGTCCGGTTGTAGAGAACTTGACACTTGACTTAATTAAAATGCATCAACCGCGTGAGTAGCCGTGATGGTCTCTTTTCGACGGAGTCCGGGAAGTGAACACGGTTTGGGTTATGTATGAACGTAAGTAGTTTCAGGATCACTTCTAGCTTCTCGACCGTTGCATTGCTTCTCTTCTTGCTCTTATTTGCGTATGTTAGCCACCATATTTGCTTAGTGCTTGCTGCAACTCCACCTCATTACCCCATCCTACCCATAAGCTTAAATAGTCTTGATCTCACGGGTTTTGAGATTGTTGAGTCCTCGTGACTCACCAGACACTACCAAAACAGTTGCAGGTGCTGATGATATCAGTGCAGGCGATGCTACCGAACTCAAGTGGGAGTTCGACGAGGTCCTTGGTCGTTACTATGTTTCGTTTCCAGATGATCAGTAGTGGAGCCCAGTTGGGACGATCAGGGATCTAGCATTTGGGGTTATCTTCTTTTCATTTGGATTTGACCATAGTCAGTCTATGTGTGTATTTGAATGATGTATGAATTTATTAATGTATTGTATGAAGTGGCGATTGTAAGCCAACTCTCTTTATCCCAGTGTCGTTCATTACATGGGATTGTGTGAAGATGACCCTTCTTGCGACAAAACCTACAATGTGGTTATGCCTCCAAGTCGTGCCTCGACACGTGAGAGATATAGCCGCATCGTGGGCGTTACACTCCACAGCTTGTTAGTCACAACTGAATCATCTTGTTGCCATTAGCCATGTCAGACACACTAGCATCATGTTAGCCCACTTGGCATACACGTATACGGCAGACCAATGGTCGTGTCATCAATATCCAGAACAACATACGAAAAGACGTGTTTGTTTCATTCCCGACACCATACAAGATGTCATGACACATTAAGTAATGTGTCAAACAATATGTCGTATTTCTTCGTCATTCATGAAAAAGGGGTAGTCGTGTTCCTTTAATGCTACCAGCCACCCGTTAGCCGTCTCTAGAACTGTGTGACGTCCAATGGAAAGCTGCCAAAATAACTTTTTCTCATAGGATGCCGCACTCAATTGGGCTTTGATTCCCTCGCATCGCTCTTGGGCCGATTGGTTTTCCAGGACGCTCCAGTGACCCATGCATGGCACTCAACTGCATGCCTCGAGGAGCGCATGAGACAACTATTGATGACCAAACCCCTTTCATACACTACCATTGTGCCCTCATACGCCATTCATGTCCCCTCTCTATTCCTTTCCCCTCTCTGACCACCCCTCTCACCTGTAGCGATGGTCGTCAAAGCCCCAACCCCTCGTCGCCCATGACCGATGGGTATTCAGCCTTGAGGGTTGCAACCCTGATGAGCTTCAAAGGCGGATAATGGCCTCTGCCCCCATCTGCGGTAGGCGTCCATGCTCATCGGGGGAGGGTCTCTCGAGGGAGGCGTTGGTTGCGGCTGTAGGTGCGCTTTCGCGGCTGACTATGCTTGTATCATGATAGGGGTGAGGGCTTTGATCCCTTCTTATCAACCAGGGTTTGCCCCGGTCCCATCCGCTCCTTCTTTCAGCGCCATCGAAGAATGTAAGCGGTTACTATTTTTCTGATCCATCTTAGTAGTTGTTGTTTTCTGATTGATGTTTCCTTTTCAGTTGTAACTTCTATCATTTGTACGAATGTAGATACGGTAGTTTACAGTGTTTGTCTTTGTAATTATCCTATCCACGTGCATTGGTCGATCTTCCACTTATGCTAGAAACGTGCACTAACCATAGCAATGATTTTGTGTGTGCATTCACCATGGAAGTAGAGGTACAGTTACGCTTTGCAAAGTTTTCTGATTTAGATTGATAGTATTATACCCTGGTTGAAAGTAATGTATATTGGCAGACTTCTAGGTGGATTTAGAGCAATGTACGCTGATTATTAAATGCTAATACATATTGTGCAAACATTGGTAGATTGGTATAGACTGTCTCATAGTGCAGTGGTACGCTTTGTAGTTATACATGCATTGTCCATTGCTAGATTTTCCACTGATGCTAGCAATGTGCACTACTTTGTTGCATTGGTACACACATTTGTAGATGTGAACATGTAGTTATGCTTTTGCTTATGTGTTAGATGTAGATCGGTAGCATTTGCCTTGATGGGAATCTGCAATGCACCATCATGGCAATCTATGATCATAGTTCTGGTCCATGTTGATCTTGTCTAGGCATTGATACTTGTGTATGATGTTACTAGTCATGGTATCCATCCACAGCCTCCCTTCGAGGACAAATCCTTCTAAACCATTGGGTGCTGAAGGCCGACGTTCCTGGGAGGAAGAAGGCGGAGGCAGTGCCTCCGTTAAGGGGTCGGACACCGAAGCTGGGGCACTTTGCGAGGTCAATGGTGCCAAGTTGGTTCTACGTGCACTGGAAAAGGATGATCCGCACTTCCTAGTTGCCCCACAGGCATTCTAGGAGAATCTACTTTCCTGGCTACACGGTCCCCTGCCCCGGTCCATCGGGGTGTCCTCTTTCAGAGGGTGTGAGCTATTTGTGCGGGTGCAGGAGTTAGGTCGGCAAGTTATGCTTGGGAGGGCTGGAGGTCTACTTCAGGCACAAGATAGAGGAAGGCGACATCATCGTCATGCATATCAACACCTTGATCTTCAATGTGAAGGTTTTCGATGGAACCAAACTCATCACCAAGCGCTACTCGTCCAGCCACACTAGCTACTAGATGAAAAAATCCCCATATGCATAGTAGTCGCATGAGCATCAAAACTACTGTAAACTGTCTATATTTTGATCAGGGAACAACACTTGATGTTCTCTCGCTAGTGTTTTTTTGCATGATTGTTTCCGAACCGTATTTGTGGTAATGCTCGAAATGTGATATGCCAATCTGTCGTGATCATTGTTCTAACGTCTCATGTGTTGATATTGCCCTGAAATCATTGTGTTAACGGTTCAAATTGATAGCCTGTTTGCATGTTCACTTAGCATCTCCTCGACTGGACGGTTATCAATCGCACCCTATAGCAGAACTGGGCCATGAAAGGCCCAAACCCATGATATGTGGAAGGCATGTTACACATGTTAGGTTGTCGCCTAATAGGCTTTAAATGGGCCTCTACCTGGGTCGTTCTTTTCATCGGGACTTACTAGTTTTGTTACTTTCGTAGTCCATCTTCTTCATCTTCTATCCCAGTCGGTACGGTTCCTTTCACTCCGAAACTCACCCTTTTGTTGCTTTCTTCCCTGAGCATCATCATCGTGTTTTCATCTCTCCAGTGCTTAGGCTGGGGGGTCCGTTGATGGAGAAGATGCAGGTGTGGAGTAGCCCGGGCGCTATGTTGCACAAGCTAACGTAGTTCATGGAGGAAATTGCAACATCGAAGCAGCGTGCCAGGTTCTGCCTTGGCAGCATCATTGGCGAAGGAAGCAACAAAGACCACGAGGCTGTAAGTTTTTCATATGACTTCTGATAGGGGTTAGTGACTTTTTTGGTGAAGCATGGATGCCATGGGTAGATCTGAATATTCTTGAAACCTACACACACTTAGCATTCTGTAGATTTCAACCTCACATCCCTATGGACACTTGTGAAAATTCCATTGCTATGTTATTAGATCCCACAATTCAATATTTTTCTTTATGCATGTGTGCCCTATTGATGCCTATTATTGATTCCAGCAATGGATTTGAACATTCGTGTGTTGCAAATATGCCCTAGAGGCAATAATACTATATTATTATATTTCCATATTCATAATTAAGAGTTCATATTCTATGCTATGACCTCTATGATCCTGGACCGTGAGATTCAGTGGAAAACTCATATGCACGTATGGAATGATAAACGGTAAAATAAGATTCCTAGTCTTGCCTCTAAGACTAGCACAAATGTTGTTGGTGATCATTTTTTCCGAATCTTAGGATATCGTTAAGTGTAACGATAGTCGTAAAAGAACTTTGAGAGTATGAAATTAGAAGAACGATCATATTGAATTGACCCAAACTTATTTGTTATACTTTGAGATACAATCGTCAGAAGTCAATTGCTATAACACAAAGGGTTAACTTGTGATTTAGTCCTTATACCATGAAAGTCTCGTAGTCACTTCTTACTGTACAGTGAACTTTAGGGTTGCTCAAACGTCATTGGTAACACGGTGATCATAACGACAACTTACAGGTTCGTTGGAAAGTTTGACAAGGGACTAGATATCTCAAGAGTGGGGATTTGCTCCTTTGATGATGGAGAGATATTCTTAGGGCCCTCTCAGTGTGATGGCATCCATTATCATCTGGCCAGACACAAGTGATTAAGTCACAGGGATGCCAGAACATGTCAACGCAAAGAAGAACAAAACCGGTAACGAGGAGACCGGTATAGTGAGCATATGTATGACTCAAGAGGATACCAATATATCTCACATCTAGTTTTTGTAAAGTATCATGAAGCAAAAGGAACAACACATGATAACCAAAGGTTCACTCGAATGTCATTCGTGTACTCATAGGGATCGATATGGACGTCCACGGTTCCCCTATCGGTCATTGAACGGAAGGGTTTTGTTCATGTCTATGTTTTACCGAACCTACAGGGTCACAAGCTTAAGGTAATCATGATCTGTTGAGTTTTAGTAGGACAGGAGTAATGAGAAAATATTTATGAAATTTTTTCATTAATATTCTAAATAGTTTCGGGAGGAACTGGAAGCGTTCTCGGGTCACCGGAAGGGTTTTGGGGTTTACCGGGTAATAGCGATAAATAATATATAGGTGGAAATAGTTTCTGGTGATGTTAAATTAATATTAACAGACTCTAAATATGATTAGGAGACTTTTATATTTATTTAAATATCAACGGGGCTTAAAAGGCCAAGTGGTGGAAAGATATTGGGCCACTTGGGCCCAATAGGGAGGCGTCCCCTTCTCCCTTGGAGAAGGAAGGGGAGTGTAAGTGCATCTAGTGCCACCCCTAGTTGGTTTTGGAGTATTGACGACAAACCTGGTTGAGGGACTAATGTGCTTGTGAGAATTGCAGGATAACATAGGTAGTAGTCCCTCATTGATTCAGTTTACCTACCGGAGATGACCCCTAAAAATGTATGAAGACATTGAAGACAATGGTGGTATGTGAAGGTATTCACATTGAAGACTATGACATGAGAAGACATCGCGTGAAGACTATGGAGCGCGAAGACTTAGTTGTTTCGTGTTTCCTTTTCTGCTTTGTTGAGTCATAGGAACCACCGTACTGTTAAGTGGGATCCCAGTGAACAAAGTCAGAGTGACTGAAGTGATGCTCAACCAAATCCCGTGTCTTCGAGCGAAGACAATGAGAGCAAATCTTATCCAGAGTTGGATGAGTCAGCTTTACTTGTAGCCCAAGTCAAGCTGTCGTGTGTGTTTGAAATCTGACCGTTGGAACACGTGTCAGTTCCTTAGTGACCCAGGGTCATTTCGTACAAATCAGGTCGGGTTGCCTAGTGGCTATAAATAGCCCACCCCTACACCATAAATTGGTGGCTGCTCAGAGTTAGTGCACGGCTTTTGTCGTTTGAGAGCAACCCACCTCCGAAGCTTTTGAGAGAGAGAAATCCTTGCGAGGACAAAGCCCAAACACCCAGAGCCAAAGAGTGTTAGGCATCACTGAAGTCTTTCTGTCCGCGTGACCTGAAGACTTGTTACACTTGAGGACTGTGAATCCTCCAGCCAGTTAGGCGTCGCGTTCTGAGCATCCAAGAGTCATTGTGGATCGCCGGTGAACAAAGTCTGTGAAGGTTTGGAAGTCTACCTTGAAGACTTACCAGAGTGATTGGGCGAGGACTGGGTGTCCTTAGCTCAAGGGCAATAAGGTGAAGACACGATCCTCTGAGTTAAATCTCAGCCTCCCTAACCAGACGTACAGTTGTCACAGCAACTGGAACTGGTCCAACAAATCCTTGTCCTCACCAAGCGACTGGTTCTATCTTCTCCCTCTCTTTATTTACAGTTCGTCTTCGTGAAGTCACTGCCTGCCTGTGTTACCTGTTTGACTTCACTGTGTGACTTCTATTATTGTTTGGCTTCATACTATCTTCCATCCTGGTCATTACTACCTAGCTGCTATTAGTCTTCATGCTTTCACTTCATTGAATACTTGACTATGGCTTGCATAGTGTAGTCTACCTTCCGCTACATGTTAATAGGTTCATTTCTATCGTTTGTCTTCGAAACTCCCGTGTTTTTAAGACTTTCATAAAAATCGCCTATTCACCCCCCTCTAGTCGATAACTAGCACTTTCAATTGGTATCATAGCAAGGTACTACCTTGTTTTGTGTGATTCGGTTTAACCACCTGGAGTTTTAGCTATGTCGACTGCAGGGATAATCAAAGTCTCCGCTGCTTGCCCCGTCTTCGATGGAACTGAATATCCCTACTGGAAGAATAAGATGCGCATGCATCTTGAAGCCATTGATGTCTACCTCTGGTATGTCGTCAAGAATGGTGTCCCCAAGACTGGTGAAGGTGTCACCCCTGCTGATGTCAAGAGGTTCATTCAACTGGATTCTACTGCCAAGAACATCATCTGTGGTCATCTGACCAAAGGACAGTATGGCCGTGTGAGTGCTCTGGAAACGTCGAAGCTAGTCTCGGACTGGCTCTCCAAGGTCAACGAAGGCGTCTCAACCCAGAGAGATCAAAGGACCAGTGTTCTTCGCAACCTCTTCAACCGCTTCAAGAGAAACGACAATGAGAATGTCCAGCTCACGTTTGATCGCCTCACCGACATCACAAATGAGCTTCGTGCTCTCGGCGCCACTGAGATCACCAAGCATGAAATCGTCAAGACACTGTTGAGATCACTTGACAGCTCGTTCGACACCCTTGCCCTGATGATACAAGAATGCCCTAACTTCAAGACACTCGATCCGTCTGACATACTTGAGAGGCTCAACACACATGAGTTCCAGCTATCTGAGAAAAGAGATATCTATGGTACCAACTATGGCCGAACTCGTGCTTTGAAGGCAAAAGCTGTTTCCTCATCTGAAGAAGAATCTGACTGCAGTTCTGGTGATCCTGAAGACATTGGAAAGGAGCTTGCTATGCTTGTGAAGAAGTTCCAGAAGTTCACTAAGAAGACGGGCTTCAGAAAGTCTTCACGATCCAGCTCAAGAAATGATGAAGCTTCCACTCATGACTACAAGAAGAGAACATGTCACAAGTGCAAGAAACCTGGACACTACATCTCTGAGTGTCCACGGTGGGACAATGAGAACAACAACAAGAAGAAGAGCAAGGAATATGATTCTAATGACAAGAAGAAGAAGAAATCCTCAAAGTCTTCTTCCATGTCCTCATCCAAGTCTTCATCTCATAAGAAGAGCTCATCTGGCAAGGCTCATGCTTTTGTTGGCAAGGAGATGGATTCAGAAGAGGAGTCTGCTTCTGAGGAGGCGGAGGTGGAGTCTGAGGAGGAGTCCGACCCTGGCGTTGCAAGTCTGGCTCTAGCTACAGCCTACGTCGCCAAGTCTATCTTCAACACTGAAGACAATGGCCCCGTCACCAATGCCAATGCTAATGACAAGGACGACTCTGCTCCCACCTACTGCTTCATGGCACGTGGTGCCAAGGTAAAATCACGCGATGCTTACTTTCAAACATCAAGTGAAGATGACTCTGATTGTGAATCCAAACCCAGCTACGAAACACTTGCTAAAATTGCAACTGAACAACAGAAAGCTATGGAACATACTAAAAAACTATTAGACAAAAGTGATGACCTGTTGGACGCGGAAATGACCCATTCTCAGTCCTTAATTGAAGACATAAAAAATCTTCATGTTAAGTACCAGGAACTTGAAAGACATCATGAAACGCTCTCAACCACTCATGAAAATCTTTCCTATGATTATCTTCAAAGGAAGCAAGAGCTTGAGAAATTGAGAGTGGCTCATGAAGATCTTCAAAAAGAGAATGAGTCACTTCACGCTCAACAGATCAGTCCCGCTCAAGAAGGATTTGAACCACCATGTCTAAAATGCCTTGAGCGTGATAACGCTACTTCTATTGCTGAATGTTCTACTGCTGCTACTGTTGCAATATCTTCAACTGTTGATGTGGTAACTAACCCCTCTGCTGAGGATACCACTACTATTGCTGATGAAAATGCTAGGTTGAAGACATTGCTTGAAACAGGGATGTACAAAAGTCTCAAAGGGCATCAGACACTGTGCGATGTCCTCAAAAAGCAGATTCTGAACCGAAACCCTAGGAAAAAGGGTGTTGGGTTCGAGAGGAAAATGAATGTTGATGGCTCCTACTGGAAGCCTGAGCAGTACCCCAAAATCACATGGGTTGCTGCAAAGGGACCTTCAGTGGATCCATCCACCTTATCTGGCTTCACTTGTGCTAACCCTATTATCATTGATGAATCCTTTGATGCAAACTATAAACTGTTTAAGAATCAGAAGGGTGAAGTGTTTGTCAGGTATATTGGTACTAACTGCAGGAATGGGCCACCTATGAAGAAGATCTGGGTTCCCAAAAGTTGTCTTGAGAATCTTCCTGTGAATGTCATCATGACACCGCCTGGGAAGAAGACAAATCCCAGACCAAAGGCTTCATATGGTCCAAAGACTTCATACAGACAGAGGACTCACCTGAGTCACCCTAACGCCAATGTTTCGCAGGGAAATCATACTCAGACTTATGAATATGAGCGTGTTTCTTCAAACCGCTATGTTCATAAAACTAAGAACTTTTCTGCTTATTCATATGAGTACTATTCACCTCCTGCAAGGCTATTTGCTAGGGCTTCAAAGCCGAAGTTCTCAGATGCTGCACTTAGACTCATTGCTTCTAAGCCACCCCTGAAGATGTGGGTGGTTAAGAAGAATTAACTTTCTTTTGCAGGGAAAGGTCTCCAGCTGGAAATCAAAGGCGTATGATGCTAATGCTGGGGACCTAAAACATCTTGTAGGGCGCAAGATCAAATGGTCTTACTATGTATTTTGTTCCTGAATCGCTTGCCAATCATCCTATCAGTCCTAATCTTGATATGAGCTTTGATAATCCTCTTGTGCGTCAAATGTTTATGCTTCACAATACTCTTGGTGAAGCCTATCCCCCTAACTGTACTGTAGGGTATGACACCTCACACTTCAGAATGGATTATGGACAGCGGATGTACTAATCATATGACTGGTGATCGAAGTCTTCTCATGGACTCAACCTTACGTCCATCTGACAAGAGTCACATCACATTTGCTGACATTGGTAAAAGCAAGGTATTGGGTCTAGGTAGAGTTGCAATCTCAAAGAATCAGCACATGGACAAAGTGATGCTTGTTGAATCCCTTGGTTTCAACTTAATGTCTGTCTCAATGCTCTACAACTTGAACATGATTGTGATATTTGGAAAATATCATTGCCTTGTACTAATGGAATCTGACAAATCTCTAGTCTTTGAAGGGTACCGGAAAGATGATCTGTACATTGTAGATTTCTCAGTAGGACCATAGCCTGCCGTATGTCTTCTAGCAAAAGCTTCAGAGTGCTGGCTCTGGCATCGAAGGATAGGGCATGCTAGCATGAGGAACTTACACACTCTCGCAAAGAAGAAGCATGTCATAGGCATCGAGGGCGTCAAGTTCAAGAAGGATCACTTATGCGGTGCCTGCGAAGCTGGAAAGATGACAAGTGCCAAGCATCCCTCGAAGACAATCATGACGACATCTCAACCCTTCGAGCTGCTACACATGGACTTATTTGGCCCTACTCACTACTCTACTCTCACTACTACTGCTTGTCTCTATGGCTTCGTCATTGTTGATGATTATTCAAGATATACGTGGGTGCACATAATTCTCTACAAGACTGAAGTGCAGGATGTCTTCAGACGCTTCGCCAACCGTGCCATGAACAACTATGGCGTCAAGATCAAGCACATCAGAAGTGACAATGGCACTGAGTTCAAGAACACCAGCCTCGACCTTTACTTGGATACATTGGGAATCACTCATGAGTTCTCCGCTCCGTACACACCTCAGCAGAATGGCATCATGGAGCGTAAGAACAGAACACTCATTGAGATGGCATGAACGATGCTTGATGAATACAAGACTCCAAGAAAGTTCTGGCCTGAAGCTATTGATACTGCATGCCATGTCATCAACCATGTTTATCTTCACAAGCTCCTGAAGAAGACATCCTATGAACTCCTCACTGGTAAGAAGCCAAATGTCAGTTACTTCAGAGTATTTGGTGCTAGGTGCTGGATCAAGGATCCACATCACACTTCAAAATTTGCACCGAAAGCACATGAAGGTTTTATGCTTGGTTACGGAAAGGATTCGCACTCCTACAGAGTTTTCAACCTCTTTCACTATAAAGTGGTTGAAACTGTGGATGTGCGGTTCGATGAGACTAACGGCTCGCAAAGAGAGCACCTGCCAAATGTGCTAGATGAAGTTCCACCTAGTGAATCCATCAAGCTCATGGGAACTGGAGAAATCATACCAAATGAAGCACAACCTAAAGAGGAACTTATCATTTCTGCACCCAATCAACCTGAAGACAGTGCTCAGCCCGAAGACAATCCTCCTAACGATGACAATGACCAGCAAGAGCAAAATCTTCATCCGGTTCATCCTCGTGTTGCAAATGAAGTACAGATTGAGAAGATAATTGATAGCATCAATGCGCCTGGTCCACTCACTCGTTCAAGAGCAACACAGCTAGCAAATTTCTGTGGGCACTTTGCATTTGTCTCAATATCTGAACCCAAGAAAGTTGCTGAAGCCTTCATGGAACCTGAATGGATTCAAGCTATGCAAGAAGAGCTTCAACAGTTCAAGCTGAACAATGTTTGGGAACTTGTTAAGCATCCTGACCCCCGCAAGCACAACATAATAGGCACAAAATGGATATATCGCAACAAGCAAGATGAGCATGGTCAAGTTGTCAGAAACAAAAGCTACTAATAAAATAGCATAATCTGAACACATAGCTGAACACATAGTTTAAGTAGAAACTGTTAAAGCTCCCTGGTCTCGAAACGACCGGCTTTGGTTCAGCTCTCGGGGCCACCTTACACACTAATAAAATCGTCAGCTTCCTTCCCCACTCATCCTTGTCTCGTTGCTCAAGGATACACTCAAGTTGAAGGGATTGAATTCGATGAAACATTTGGTCCTGTGGCTAGGCTTGAAGCTATTCGCATATTGCTAGCCTATGCAACTCATCACAACATCCTGCTGTATCAAATGGATGTGAAGAGTGCATTTCTCAATGGCAAGATTGAAGAAGAAGTGTATGTTGCACAACCTCCTGGCTTTGAAGATCCAAAACATCCTGATATGGTGTACAAGCTAAACAAGGCACTGTATGGCCTCAAACAAGCCCCTCGCGCTTGGTATGACACACTTAAAGACTTCCTGAAGAGCAAAGGCTTCAAACCTGGTTCCCTGGATCCCACACTCTTCACGAAGACATATGATGGTGAACTGTTTGTGTGCCAAATATACGTGGATGACATTATCTTCGGCTGCACCAACCAGAAATACAGTGATGAGTTTGGACACATGATGCAAGAGCAATATCAGATGTCCATGATGGGTAAGCTGAAGTTCTTCCCTGGTCTTCAAATTCGTCAGCAAAGCAATGGCATCTTCATATCTCAAGAGAAATATCTCAAAGATTGCCTGAAGAAGTTTGGAATGCAAGACTGCAAAGGTTACACGACGCCAATGCCAACCAAGAGTCATCTGGGTCCTGACGCCAATGGTAAAGAGTTCGATCAAAAGGTATACCGCTCCATGATTGGTTCTTTAATTTATTTATGTGCATCTAGGCCAGATGTCATGCTTAGTGTTTGCATGTGTGCTCGATTCCAAGCGGCACCAAAGGAATCGCACCACTTAGCTGTGAAGCGAATTCTTCGATATTTGGCTTACACCCCAACACTAGGCTTATGGTATCCAAAGGGCTCAGAGTTTGATCTAGTTGGATTCTCGGATGCTGATTATGCTGGTGACAAAGTGGATCGCAAGTCTACATCAGGCACGTGTCCTTTCTGGGACGAACACTTGTCTATTGGTCTTCAAAGAAGCAGAACTGTGTATCACTCTCCATTGTTGAATCTGAATACATTGCTGCTGGATCTTGCTGCGCTCAGCTGTGGATGAAGCAAACACTCATGGACTATGGCATCCATCTGAAACAAGTACCACTCTACTGCGACAACAAAAGCGCCATCAAGATTGCCAACAACCCAGTTCAGCACACGAAGACAAAGCACATTGAAATTCGTCATCACTTTCTCAGAGATCATGTCATGAAGGAAGATATTGATATCATACACGTCAACACTGAAGAGCAATTAGCAGATATCTTCACAAAGCCCTTGGATGAGAAAAGGTTTTGCAAGTTGCGGTGTGAGCTAAATATCTTGGAATCCTCGAATGTCCTGTGATCAGGCACACATCCTAACACTTATGCATGTTGATGACTTAGATGTGCAACACACGAAGTAATGTATGTCTTCAATCAATGAAGACTTACACTCTGTGTGTGAATACATTAATGCGGAATTTGACTTCGGAGCGCCACGATAATTGTGCGCCGTGTCTGGGTCTAATACTTCCTATACGGTGGGTAACGCCACCACCAAATTCTTCTTTTGAAGTGTTTTTCTCATGGCGTTACATTTGCTAAGTCTTCGCATTTAGTTTGTCTTCAATATTAACATGACTCCTTGTTTATCTTCAAAATGTTGATTTGGTCTTATTCTGATATATACATATATTAGTGTTTTGTCCTCTACAGCATTCACTTATAGCTATGTCTTCTCGTTTGAATCTTTTGAACTAAGTGAATGTGATCGGACCCTAACCTCTCTATGCTTCTACCTCAAACTCTATCTATCCAAATCATATGCATTTTGTTGAAACTGTTGAATGTCTTCTCTGTGTCCTTGTCAGCAGAAGATACAGAGACAAACATTAAATCTATTTTAAATGCTCAATTCTTATTGCCTGAAACCCGGAGAAGCCGGAACGACCACCCGACAGTCCAGGCGTGCGTGGGAACATGGAACAACTCCCAGTGTGTTGCATGTTCGCCACGTGTCCCTCAGATGTGAACCGCCAGGGGCACCTGCGTAATTGCGCTGTGCCGTCCCTTTCCCTATAAATGCACATCCCATCGCAGTCAAAATCTTTCTTCCACCTCTCCACCTCGACAAACCCTAGCGCCACCGCTAGCTCTCAACGACGCCGGTGATGAAGCGCTTAGCTGCCGCAACCTCTCCGACGCTGTCTTCACGCCGGCTGCGGACATTGTCTTCTCCGCCGCCGCCGTAGGTGTCCTCCGTCACCAAGTTAGGGCACGGAAGATCGAACTGCTCGGCCTCATCTTTTACTCCGTCTAGTAGTTAATCATGTGGTAAATTAAAACCCTCTTTTTTACTGTCTTTTTGATCCGATAGATTCATCCTTCCTACCAAAAGTGGTTTCTGCCTCCACAAATTTGGATCTATCCTATTCTGCATCTCATATGATGCCAAGTATATTCACTTATGCTTCACACGTAGTTAGATTCCTCACTTGTACTTATTCTTGGATTCGTACAAATCTGGAACCAACTCTCAACATATAAGTGAATGTCTTCGCGCTATGAGGTCAATGTCTTCTAAACTGATTTATCTTCAAAATCTTCTGAGAATGCATATGACCTCTTCCCCTTCCCTCCATCTCTAATTCTATCACAGGTACATGTCTGTGGGAGAATCCCTTGGTTCTCATAGTCTGCATTCATTTGCAGAATTCTTACAGCATCATATCAACTCTCCCGAAGCCAGTTCCTGTCTGACCAGCAGATGGAAGCCTTTGACAGTGTTAAAGCCATTCAGTCTAAACTTCATGGCAACAAATAAGTCAGCAAGGAAGGGTGGCAGACAGCGCCATGGGAATACATCGAACGATTTGCCACCAGACCTCTATGAGTTGTACAAGACAGATCTAGAGGAGGACTACAATCAGCGAAAAACCCGAATCCAATGGATTCGAAGATATTGGGCAGAACAATGGTACAAGTACAGGTTCGTGACCCAGGAATATGCTGAAAAGAATGCCATCAAGCGACCCTGGGGAGACATCTTGTACAAAAATCTTCCACCCAGGTCCAGAGCTGAAGCCATTGAACAAGGCTTCTACCCTTGCATGGTCCGTGGACCACAGCCTGCTGATGCCGACCCATCTTCATTGCTATGGTGTCGTGACGACAATCTGTTCAAACGCAACTTTCAGTTTACCAAGAACTCGGCCAAAGAGAACAAGAAGTCACGGGGATTAGACTTCAACCCCGGTCCCTCTACTCCTCGTGCCGATGGCACACGCGAAGCTGAACCCAATCTTGTTGGGCCCTTCTACAACCTAGAAGGTCTCATCACTCATATTATGGTTCAAGGGATAGTCGTGGATCAACCTGTAGATGATGCTGATTCTGACGAAACGCCTGCACCACCGAAGCCTAAGAAGCTAAAGAAACCCAAGGCTTCGAAGTCTTCCACTGCACCAAGAGCTTCACGAGCGAAGCCTCCGGCCACTGCTCCTCCTGCACCAAGTGTGCAATCTTAAGATGTCCGCGTCTGAAGCCAAAGCGACTGAAGATATTCTGGCTGCATCAGTCGATGACCAAGAAGAACCAAGAGATGAAGAAGAACGTGTTGCTACACCCCCAACCAACCCTGAAGTTGTTCTCGAGGAGAACGTGTCCGACCCTCCAGCTACTCGAGTGGAGGTTGATAACATTGAGGCGACCACCAACACCAACACTGAAGCCAATGACGTTGTCATGGTTGACGCTAATGTGGCGCCTGAAGTTAATGTGGTGCCCAAAGTGATTGCACCTGAAGCCAATGCTGCACCTGAAGCAAATCTGCAGCTTGACGTTAATGCCGATGCCACTGCTCCTGTACCGCCTCCTAGGCCACACACTATCGAGCAAGCATACAATTATGGTCAGCTGGTCACTGTCAGATGGCCCATTCTGGTTCCTCCTGCTGCTGGTCCACAATTTGATTATCACGTCGAGCACAGGCCTCAGGTCCAGAAGCCTAAGCCAAGACTGCCCAGGTTTCCAGGTACTGCCACTTCACCAGGGTCCTTCAATGCAAATGGCTTCATTGCGCATAACACTTTCTTTGATAGCGCCAAGAACCCCTATTCTAAGCCAAGGATTTCATCTGATCGGTTCTGGAGCTATCAGCAGCACAACTATTATTCTTGTGTTCTTTATGACCAAGGGCGCATCTTCCCTCATATGCGTCTTGACTGTGAAGCCATTGCTGGATTGCCATGCCTTGAAGAAGCCCTTGACTGCTTCCGTGATGCTGGATTGCTGAACTTTGTGACTGATAAGGAGCATTGGAATGAAGAGCTTATGCTGCAATTCTATGCCACCCTCCACATTCGCGGCTACAACAGGGATCCGAAGACATGGTTCCTTGAATGGATGACAGGCAACGTATACCATGAAGCTAAAGCTCTTGACATTATTGAGCTCACTGGTCTGCCCACTCCAGGTGAACTATATGAACCTGGTTGTCAGCTTCACCGCAATGCATTGGAGAGCATCTTTCAGAAGCCAGAGCCCAACACGAGCCAAATGCTGAGCATGATGAAGCCTCTGCCACGCGACGCTGAATACCCAAAAGAGTTCTTTGTTGAAGACCTAGAGTATCTGCCCCGCACTATTTATCATATCATCAGGCGAACTCTATGGCCTGTCAAAGGACATTCTCCAGCAGCGAAGCTTGAAGGAGCAATGAAGACATTGGTCTTTTATATCTTCAATGGCATCAGCTTCAATGCTCAAGACTTCTTTATCAGGCAATTGGCTGCATCAGGCTCTGATCTCTTTGGACTAAAATTCTACGCTCCATGGGTTATGCGCCTTATCAAGCTTCATTCTGCTGTCAACTATCAGCCTTCTGCTCGCAACCATCTGATCTTTTTGCCTGAGGTTGATATGTCAGTTGAAGCCATATACCCAGAGCCTGCCAAGGAGCCTATTTATCTCCACAATGCTGATCACCAAAGCTTCACACAGCCCATTGAAGGAGTCCAGGCAGTCACTCGTGTTTATCCTTTGGCTGGCAATACACGTGGCCCTCACCGTGCCAATACTGAAGCCACTGAGAGCACAATTGTGCAAAGGCCTCGGAAGGGCTCTCGTGTTCTCAATGACCGAGAGCTTCTCGTTGCCCTGCATCAGAAACAGGATAAGCATCACTACTGGCTGAAGCGGCAGATGCAAAGCCTCTTGGTGGACGTAAATCGCATTCGCAATCTTGCCACCAAGAATGCCTTTGTTACTCATGAAACCTGTCGGAGGTCATGGAAGAGTTTGACATTGCTGAGTGCTGAAGCAGATCTTCAAGACGATGGCTTCACTGAAAGATTCAAGTTTGACTCCACTCCTCCAAGGAATGCTGTCTTGCGTCGAACTTCTCTCTTGAAGACTCTGATTATTCCTCCTCAGCTGCAATGGTGAATGCCAGAGTCATAGATGATCAGGATGATGCTACCTCACCACCTCCAACTTCAGCGCGTATCGACACTGCACCAAGTTCTTCTGCACCGCCAAACCCCGACGCCGACCCTGCAGCTTCTCCTACTCCTTCTGGGAACGAGTAGAGGCTCTATGTCTTCAAACCTTTTTGGTCCTTACTGACAAAAGGGGGAGAAGCATATGAGTTGATAGTCTTCAAGCGGGTCCATATGGGCGGTTGCTTTATATTTTGCCTAGTGTTTACAACTCTCGCTTTTGACACATTTGGTTCTTTGAGTTGTAACACTTAAACTTGATGGTCGTCTGCTACTTGTTTGCTATTCTGTGATGCGATGATAAATTCCGCATGTGCGATGATAAATTCCGCACGAAGTCATATTGCAGACGTCCATTTTTCATTATGCATGTCATTATCTTCGTTGTATCAAATCATGCATGATGAATTGTCTTCATAAGTTGAAGAGGATCTCCACAAGTACAACCTGCCATGTGCATTTGCATTCCAAAAGCAAATTTATTATATGCACATCTTCAGGGGGGAGCCTTTTGCTACTTATGAAGACAATACCTTTATCCTTTACAATTTCACATACTTTTATCCCCGTTGAAAACTTCAACCAGTTTGTCATCAATCACCAAAAAGGGGGAGATTGTAAGTGCATCTAGTGCCACCCCTAGTTGGTTTTGGAGTATTGACGACAAACCTGGTTGAGGGACTAATGTGCTTGTGAGAATTGCAGGATAACACAGGTAGTAGTCCCTCATTGATTCGGTTTACCTACTGGAGATGACCCCTAAAAATGTATGAAGACATTGAAGACAATGGTCGTATGTGAAGGTATTCACATTGAAGACTATGACATGAGAAGACATCGCGTGAAGACTATGGAGCGCGAAGACTTAGTTGTTTCGTGTTTCCTTTTCTTCTTTGTTGAGTCATAGGAACCACCGTACTGCTAAGTGGGGTCCCAGTGAACAAAGTCAGAGTGACTGAAGTGATGCTGAACCAAATCCTATGTCTTCGAGCGAAGACAATGAGAGCAATTCTTATCCAGAGTTGGATGAGTCAGCTTTACTTGTAGCCCAAGTCAAGCTGCCGCGTGTGTTTGAAATCTGACCGTTGGAACATGTGTCAGTTCCTTAGTGACCCAGGGTCATTTCGGACAAATCAGGTTGGGTTGCCTAGTGGCTATAAATAGCCCACCCCCTACACCATAAATTGGTGGCTGCTCAGAGTTAGTGCACGGCTTTTGTCGTTTGAGAGCAACCCACCTCCGAAGCTTTTGAGAGAGAGAAATCCTTGCGAGGACAAAGCCCAAACACCCAGAGCCAAAGAGTGTTAGGCATCACTGAAGTCTTTCTGTCCGCGTGACCTGAAGACTTGTTACACTTGAGGACTGTGAATCCTCCAGCCAGTTAGGCGTCGCGTTCTGAGCATCCAAGAGTCATTGTGGATCGCTGGTGAACGAAGCCTGTGAAGGTTTGGAAGTCTACCTTGAAGACTTACCAGAGTGATTGGGTGAGGACTGGGTGTCCTTAGCTCAAGGGGAATAAGGTGAAGACACAGTCTTCTGAGTTAAATCTCAGCCTCCCTAACCAGACGTACAATTGTCACAGCAACTGGAACTGGTCCAACAAATCCTTGTCCTCACCAAGCGACTGGTTCTATCTTCTCCCTCTCTTTATTTACAGTTTGTCTTCATGAAGTCATTGCCTGCCTGTGTTACCTGTTTGACTTCACTGTGTGACTTATATTGTTGTTTGGCTTCATACTATCTTCCATCCTGATCATTACTACCTAGTTGCTATTAGTCTTCGTGCTTTCACTTCATTGATACTTGACTATGGCTTGCATAGTGTAGTCTACCTTCCGCTACATGTTAATAGGTTCATTTCTATCGTTTGTCTTCGAAACTCCCATGTTTTGAAGACTTTCACAAAAATCACCTATTCACCCCCGCTCTAGTCGATAACTAGCACTTTCAGGGAGGCTGAATTGGAGGGGGACTCCCTCTCCTGGCCAGTGCAAGGGGCAAGGGAAACCTTCCCCCCTTGTGTGGCACTCCCACCTCTCCCTCCAACCTATATATACTTGAGGATTTGGCTCTTGGACAGACAAGTTTTAGAGCTTCCTCTAGTTCTAGTTGATCCAATTAGAGCTAGATCTAGATCTTCTCTAATCCTCATAATTATAAGCCCAGTGTGGTTCTATTCCTCCCTCTAATTTTTCGGTGATGATTAGATCTCGACGACGAAGTGCTACCGGATCGTGCAAACTGTACGCTTGTAATCTTTGGAGAGGTCGTGCTTCCGGCCTTCCATTCGAGGGATCATTTGTGAACGGTTCGATCTTCAAATGTGATCTACACCGACTCGTCTTCTTCTGCTGCAACTCGGAGTTGGTAACGATCTGATCTAAACCATTATGGCATCTTCATAGTGTTCCTGGTTGATCATAGGGCGAAATTATTATTTTTTCTACTATGTTTCCCAACAATGTGACCCTCTTTTGATTGTTGCCAGTACATATCTTTGCACTTATGCAGTCACACGATGGTCACCTCATACCTGAAATTTTTATTGGTGCTTTAACATGGATGTAGATGACGGTAGAAACCAACACCACTATTAGGCGCTATCCTTTTATCCCACCTATGTTTGTTGATTCTCTCCAACACAACCACTTCATTGTAAGGAATCATCATGTGTCGCCCGTGCCAGCCACTGTTGTGGACACAGGCAAAGATTTCCCTTCATGGCTCAGACATTACGGCAGTGTTCGTACTCCTAAGTGGTTCAACATTCAGACTGAGAACAATGAGCTGTACGACATGCCTATTCCTGCTACGTTCCACCATCACTTGAAGGGTATGTTACCGCGTCTCGTGAGACTGATGGCAACCAGGCACTGCAGCTGGACCGTTCGAATAAAACACTGGCACAAGACCATTGTGTTTGGAGACGGGTGGCCGCTTGTCATGGAGGACAATCATTTTGGAATCAGTGACATAATCACCTTCACCCTCCAGTCTGAACTTGAGATGAAGTTTAGGATTTACGGTGCAAAAGACACGATGGAGAAGAACATGAGGTGCCGTATTGACGGGTCGACCAAGGTAATGGTTTTATTAGATTCGTCCTTGATTATGTATTCCATCATGTATGCTATGTTTGAAATCATGTCATATGGAACCAACTACTTTACATGGGCACTATGACCCGGGAGAGCCTCCTAGTCATTTTATGAGGATCATGCATGGTGCATTCGAGAGAAAGATTCCCATTCCAACTACAACCCACTTTCTCATACATGGACATGTGCCAAGGGAAATCAAACTGGACATGGGCACCGGATGTACATGGACCATTGTCATGAACAAGGATGTTTTGAAGCACAACCGAACCCTTTCACTCTTATATCCTTCGATGAAGGTTGGGATTTTTTTGCAGAGAGCCATGGATATAGGCCTGGTTGCATCGCCGAATTCGAAGTCATCCATCCAAGATGCATGAAGGTGAAGATCTTTCAAACTGACAGCATGGAGATTTCTTTTGGCAAGTGTGTGCTTTTCTGTTGTTGTTCCTTCATGATAAAGCAGTTTAAGATGTGTTGTTTAGATGGTGGATGTTTCTGAGTAATCGTGTCTTATGACCATCAATGTATTGTTCTAGGCATTCTGTGGCCTAGTTTGTTTGTACTGTTATAGGGCCCTCATATGTTTTTTTAGTTAGGGCCCCGGATCTTGTTGTTTGGTTAACATGTCAAATTTTATGTGTTGCACTTGTGGAGAAAAGGAAGGCGTGAGGCCGCACTTGACATGCCACCAGGCGTGCCAACTCGTTTGAGTGCGAGTCATGAGACCTGACATGCCAAAAAACATCACTACAGAAAAACACTTTCGTGATGATACGTGTTTGTCACAGTAGGTCACGTTTTCTGTCATGCATGTACATCCATGACGATTTTATGACAAAATCAAGATAGTCATACCTGTGCTGTCGTAGAAGTGTTCCATGACTATACTAGAATTATCATCACGGAAGTTTCCACTTCCATGACAATAAATGGCACGTCATGGAAGTGTTTTCTTCAAGGGTAACCGACACATGGCATCCACCATAACGGGTCACCATTAAGCTATCGGGTTCCGGTTTTGATCCGATAACCCGTTAACAACCCGGACCAATGGGGATTTTCCACGTGTAAAATTCTCATTCGTCGGAGGAACCACGTGTCAACTCCGCGTTGGGACAGATGTCATCCAGTGAATGGACGAGACGCGTGATACGTCTCCAACGTATCTATAATTTTTTAGTGTTCCATTCTATTATATTATCTGTTTTCGATGTTTTATATGCATTAATATGCTATTTTATATTATTTTTGGGACTAACCTATTAACCTAGAGCCAAGTGCTAGTTTCTGTTTTTCTTTGTTTTGAGCTTCGCAGAAAAGGAATACCAAACGGAGTCCAAACGGAATAAAACTTCACGATGATTTTTCTTGGACCAGAACACACCCAGGAGACTTGGAGTTCAAGTCAGAAGAGCCACGAGGAGGTGACAAGGGTGGAGGGCGCGCCCCTACCTTGTGGGACCCTCGTGACCTCCCTGACCTAGTTCTGCCTCCTATATATTCACATATATTCCCAAACCACCAGAAGCATCGACGAAAACACTTTTCCACCGCCACAACCTTCTATTCCCGTGAGATCCCATCTTGGGGCCTTTTCCAACATCCTGCCGGAGGGGGATTCGATCACAGAGGACATCTACATGAACTCTATTGCCCTTCCGATGAAGCATGAGTAGTTTACCTCAGACCTATGGGTCCATAGCTAGTAGCTAGATGGCTTCTTCGCTCTCTTTGATTCTCAATACCATGTTCTCCTCGATGTTTTTGGAGATCTATCTAATGTAATCTTCTTTTGCAGTGTGTTTGTCGAGATCCGATGAATTGTGGATTTATGATCAGCTCATCTATGAATATTATTTGAATCTTCTCTAAATTCTTATATGCATGATTTGATATCTTTGTATTTCTCTTTGAATTATCGGTTTGGTTTGGCCAACTAGATTGGTTTTTCTTGCAATGGGAGAGGTGCTTAGCTTTGGGTTCAATGTTGCGTGATTTCACCCAGTGAAAAAGTAGGGGTAGCGAGACACGTATTGAATTGTTTCCATCGAGGATAAAAAGATGGGGTTTATATCATATTGCATGAGTTTATTCCTCTACATCATGTCATCTTACTTAAGGCGTTACTCCGTTCTTCATGAACTTAATACTCTAGATGCCTGCTGGATAGCGGTTGATGTGTGGAGTAATAGTAGTAGATGCAGGCAGGAGTCGGTCTACTTGACACAGACGTGATGCCTATATTACATAATCATTGCCTTGGATATCGTCATAACTTTGCGCTTTTCTATCAATTGGTCGACAGTAATTTGTTCACCCACCGTATTATTTGCCTTCAAGAGAGAAGCCTCTAGTGAAACCTATGGGCCCCGGGTCTATTTTCCATCATATTAATTTCCGATGTACTATTTTGCAATCTTTTACTTTCAGATCTATAAACCAAAAAACCCAAAAATATTTTATCTTTTGTTTAGTTTTATTTATCTATCCCTATCAGATCTCACCTTTGCAAGTGAGCGTGAAGGGATTGACAACCCCTTTATCTCGTTGGGTGCCAGTGTTTGATTGTTTGTGCAGGTATTGGTGATTTGCGTGTTCTTATCCTACTGGATTGATACCTTGGTTCTTAACTAAGGGAAATACTTATCTCTAGTTTGCTGCATCACCCTTTCCTCTTCTAGGGAAAAACCAACGCAAGCTCAAGAAGTAGTAGGAAGAATTTTTGGCGCCGTTGCCGGGGAGATCTACGCCAAGTCAAGACATACCAAGTACCCATCATAAAACTCTCATCTCTTGCATTACATTATTCGTCATTTGCCTCTCGTTTTCCTCTCCCCCACTTCTAAAACGATTTTCGAAAAATTCGCCCTTTTCTTTTTCCTTTCTTCTGTTCGTCTTTTCGTTTGCTCATGTGTTAGATCACTTGTCTTGCTTTCATGGCTAGTCCTCACATCGTTGTTAGCACTCCCGATAATGAAGTCTTTAATTTTAAGCAAAGGGAGGGAGAAAATTTAAAAGGTGCTTGGTATAGAATTTGCAATGCTCAGAATAGATCTACTCGAAAGCAATCTACTGCCATTCTTCTTTGTAATTTTTATGTGGGCATTACTCCTTGGAATAGATGTGTTCTAGATACCATTACCAGGGGTAATTTCTTGGGGAGCCATACTTTTGATCCTTATAATGCTATGATAGATTTGTTAGGCCCACCACCTCTTTTGATCAATGGAATTGTTTTAACCTTGGAACATGTGATACAAAGGCTTGATATTATTGAGAATAAAATTGCTACCGTAGAGTTGATTGAAAATTTGGATAAAAAGATTCATAATCAGATTACTCAATATGGATCTAAGGTAGGAGTTACTTTAAAGAATCTTAGAGAAAAGGAACCCATAGTTAATGAAAAGATAGATCAAGATTCTACTAGGATTGGCAAACTAGAAGATATATTATTACCAACTTGGGTTCCGCCTTTTCCTCCATTAAAACGGTTAAAGATTTTCCTGCTACTAAGGCTACAAAGTTTGTTTATGTTCCTAAGAATAATGGTGAATCTTCAATAAAGGTAACGAAGATCTCAAAACAATAAGTGTTCACTCTAACCTTTTTATATTATTATGCAACCAATTGCCACGAACAAATTTTTTGATTTCTTGCCTAGGAGTTTGATCATTGATAAAACCAAACAATCTCCTAAGGATTATAAGTGTGCAATCGAGGAATTTCATACCAAAGATGACAATACCTAGATCTATGTTTTTATGCCTAGCTAAGGGCGTTAAACAATAGCGCTTGTTGGCAGGCAACCCAATTTTATTTTTGTTCTTTCTTTTTTGGTTCTGTTTTGCAATAAATAATTCATCTAGCCTCTGGTTAGATGTGTTTTTGTGTTTTAGTTAGTGTTTGTGCCAAGTAAGACCTTTGGGATAGCTTACGGTGATAGTTGATTTGATCTTGCTAAAAAGAGAAACTTTTGTGCCCAGTAATATAATTCTCATTTTAAACACAAGCACAATAAAATACGGATTCTTTTTGCATAAGATTAAGATACAAATTGCTTCTGTTGTCCTAATGTTTCAGAATGTTTAGAGTTACAGAAGTATCCGAAGTCTTCAGATTGCTATAGACTGTTCTGTTTTTGATAGATTCTGTTTTCTATGTGTTGTTTGCTTATTTTGATGAATCTATGGGTAGTATCGGGGGGTATGAACCATGGAGAAGTTGGAATATAGTAGATATTACATCGATATAAATAAAGAATGAGTTCACAACAGTACCAAAAGTGGTGATTTTATTTTCTTATACTAACGGATCTCATGAGATTTTTTGTTGAGTTTTGTGTTGTGAAGTTTTCAAGTTTTGGTTAAGTATATGATGGACTATGGAATAAGGAGTGGCAAGAGCCTAAGCTTGGGGATGCCCCATAAGGCATCCCCTCTTTCGTCTTCGTCTATCGGTAACTTTACTTGAGGCTATATTTTTATTCACCACATGATATGTGTTTTGCTTGGAGCGTCTTGTATGATATGAGTCTTTAGTTTTTAGTTTGCCACAATCATCCTTTCTTTACACACCTTTTGAGAGAGACACGCATGAATCATGATTTATTAGAATACTCTATGTGCTTCACTTATATCTTTTGAGCCAAGAAATTTTGCTCTAGTGCTTCACTTATATCTTTTTAGAGCACGGCGGTGGTTTTATTTTATAGAAATTGTTGAACTCTCATGCTTCACTTATATTATTTTGAGAGTCATTCTAAACAACATGGTAATTTTCTTTGGTTATAAATTTAGTCCTAATATGATAGACATCCAAGAGGGATATAATAAAAACTTTCATATAAAGTGCATTGCATACTATGAGAAATTTGATTCCTTATGATTGTTTTGAGATATGAGGATGGTAATATTAGAGTCATGCTAGTGAGTAATTGTGGATTGTAGAAATACTTGTTATAAAGTTTGTGATTCCCGTAGCATGCACGTATGGTGAAACGTTATGTGATGAAGTCGGAGCATGATTTATTTATTGATTGTCTTCCTTATGAGTGGCGGTTGGGGACGAGCGATGGTCTTTTCCTACCAATTTATCCCCATAGGAGCATGCATGTAGTACTTTGTTTAGATGACTAATAGATTTTTGCAATAAGTATGTGAGTTCTTTATGACTAATGTTGATTCCATGGATTATACGTACTCTCACCCTTCCACCATTGCTAGCCTCTCTAGTGTCGCGCAACTTTTGGCGGTACCATACACCCGCCATATACCTTCCTCAAAACAGCCACCATACCTACCTATTATGGCATTTCCATATCCATTCCGAGATATATTGCCATGCAACTTTCCACTGTTCCGTTTATTATGACACACTTCATCATTGTCATATTGCTTTGCATGATCATGTAGTTGACATAGTATTTGTGGCAAAGCCACTGTTCATAATTTTTATACATGTCACTCTTGAGTCATTGCACATCTCGATACACCGCTGGAGGCATTCATATAGAGTCATATTTTGTTCTAAGTATCGAGTTGTAATTCATGAGTTGTAAGTAAATAAAAGTTTGATGGTCATCATTATTAGAGCATTGTCCCATGTGAGGAAAGGATGATGGAGACTATGATTCCCCCACAAGTCAGGATGTGACTCCGGACGAAAAAAAGAGAAAAGAAAAAAGGCCATAGAAGCCCACAAAAAATGAGAGAAAAGAGAGAATGGGCAATGTTACTATCCTTTTCCACACTTGTCCTTAAAAGTAGCACCATGATCTTCATGATAGAGAGTCTCCTATGTTGTCACTTTCATATACTAGTGGGAATTTTTCATTATAGAACTTGGCTTGTATATTCCATTGATGGAATTCCTCAAATTTCCCTAGGTATTCGTGAGCAAGCGAGTTGGATGCACACCCACTTATCTTCTTTTTGAGCTTTCATAAACTTATAGCTGTCAGGGGTGCGTGTTGGTCCTAAACAAACGGTTTTTAACCCCTTTCTGCGACGGCCATTTGGAACCGTCGCCAAGTGAGTGTGTGCGATAGGGTGTCCTTCCCACACGACCCAGAAATCGTTGGGGATAGGCCCTCCTGGGACCCAGGCTGGGGCTGTGTGCGATCGGGCGAGGCATCGAAACCCAATCATTTCCGTAGGTATGTACATCCCATATGGTAATCCGAGAAAATCATTTCCGTAGGTATGTACATCCCACACGGTAATCTGACAAAATCATTTCCGTTCGTATGTATATCACACACAGTCAATCCAAGGAATACATTTCCGTTCTTATGTACATCCCACACAGTCAATTCAGGGAAACGTTTCCATTCGGATGTACATCCCACACGGTTTTATGTATACGCTCGTGTGTGAAAGGTGTAACTATCACTCACGCTCTGCCTTCGTTAACTGTTTCCTTTCATTAACTACATCACACACGATTTGATGTAGAAAACTATGTGGCATTGGGCTATCCATCACAAGCGCTTATACTGCCAGAACCGTTTGCAAAGTTTGATGATCATTTGTTCTATTTTTATTTTTTCCTATAATTTATTATTCTAATTGGAAGTTTTGAAATACGAAACGTGCAATTCAAATTCTCAGCACAATGGTTCAACAACGAATCCATAAATAAAATTGCCAGTACAATATGTTCAGTAATTACAGGATTAGGCAGCAATTAACTATGATGAACCACATTATTTAAAGGCGGTAAAGGTGAAGAGACAAGTGTAAATCATTTTGACTGCCGACGGTGTTGAAGAAGCGGAATGCCCATAATGTGCCTTCCTGCATGCCATAGGCACGAACCACTTTTGTCCAATCCCTTGTGACGATCGCCCGCCCATCCTTCACCGCCTTCAGGAAGACTTCTAGAGCATTATCATGGTAGCATGAATTATATACTTTAACCTTAGTTGCCTCCACTCCGGTCATGTAGTTTGCAAGGTAATCATCAGTAAATAGCTTCGGAAACCACCGAAAAGAGAAAAATATCAGATACTGAGGTCTAATAGAGTAACTTGTTGTGGGCAGGGGGAAAGGCAACACATTACTTACCATCCTAAAGTTCACTGTTGTCTTCGACAAAGTGTAAATAAAGAGCTTAATTCCAATCACCCGTTTCTTTCGCCTAACAATCTTTCTTAGTTTCCTCACTTGACGCTTGTTCATGAATATCTCATTGCCCCATATGCAAAAGGGGATCGAAGCATGGATCGGTACCCCTCATATATGTACCTACTAGCAACCAGTAAATGTTAGAAGCTAAACTGGGATTGCACAAATGATAGAAAATACAACTACCTATGTTCCTAAGTACACGTATTTTTTTGAGATTTCAATATGAACTACATACGGATGTATATAGAATTATAGATATAGTTTAGATTAGAATCTAGATTCACTCATTTTGCTCCTTATGTAGTCTATATTGGAATCTCTAAAAATACTTATATTTAGGAATAGATGGTGTATAAGACATTGGATGCAACTAACCTCGATGGCAAACAACAACATCGCCCATTGTAGCCCTGTGTAAGTACATGGAAAGCCAATGTTAACTACAACAGGGTTAACATCCACCAAAAATAGCAAATGGTAATAAAACGACAGCATATGTAGCGATATCTTCATTTCGAAAGAGTAGCACGGTAGCAAAGGGACGGATTAAAAATGGATACAAATGTTAATTGCAACAGGCTTAACAACATCGTAATTCATGTTTTGTATGTTTGTAGCCATTGAAATACAACTTTTTAAAAATGGATCCAATTGTTAATTGCAACAGGCTTAATGGCCATTGAAACCGGTACTGATAAAAATGCAATTGGCAGAGTTAAACATCACAGGGCAGGTGCTGCCAGAGCATATAATGTCCCAGTTGTCTATAAAATGGTAGGAAAATAGCTCAAACGTGTTAGGCATGTTTACTACAACATGCTTACTACATCGACAGTACAAATCATAGCCATTAATTGCAACCGGTATTGGTAAGATTGAACTGGTGGGTACATACTTGGTAAGTCCTGAGAGGTAGTTGCTGGGGCACTTCATCTTGGCCAGAGCTCGCCCAAAGTCAGCGGCGGCGGAGGCGAGCTATTCCTCCGGGTCGAAGCGTGGATCAATGCCAATGACATGTGTACCTACAGGCAACCAGTAAATGGTAGAAGTTAAACTGCAATTGCACAAATGATGTGAAATACTGTAAGACATGGGATGCAACCTTGACGGCAAACAACAGCATCAGCTGTTATGACCCTGCGTAAGTACATGGACAAGCATGTTAAGTACAACAGGGTTAGCATCCACCAAAAATACCAAATGGGGCAGCATCTCTAGTATATCTTCATTGCAGAGAGTAGCATGGTAGCAAATGGACAGATTAAAAAATGCATACAACTGTTAATTGCAACAGGCTTAACAACATCCTAAGTCATGTTTTGTAAGTTTGTAGCCATTGAAATACAACTGTTTAAAAATGGATTCAACTGTTAATTGCAACAGGCTTAATAGACATTGAAACCGGTATACTGATAAAAATGCAATTGGCATAGTTAAACATCACAAGGCAGGTGCTGCCAGAGCAGAGAATGGCCCAGATGTCTATAAAAAGGTAGGGAAATTAGCAAAAATGTGTTATGCATGTTTACTAGAACATGCTTAATACATCGACCGTACAGAACATAGCCATTAATTGCAACTGGTATTGGTAAGATTGAACTGGTGAGTACATACTTGGTAAGTTCTGAGAGGTAGTTGCTGGGACACTTCATCTTGGCCAGAGCTCGCCCAAAGTCAGCGATGGCGGAGGCGAGCTGTTCCTCCGGGTCAAAGCGTGGATCAGTGGCACTGACATGTGTACCTACAGGCAACCAGTAAATGGTAGAAGTTAAACTGCAATTGCACAAATTATGTGAAATACTGTAAGACATGGGATGCAGCTCACCTCGACGGCAAACAGAAGCATCGACCGTTATGACCCTGCGTAAGTACATGGACATGCATGTTAAGTGCAACAGGGTTAGCATCCACTAAAAATTGCAAATGGGTAGCATCTCTAGTGATATCCTGAGTCATGTATTGTAAGTTTGTTGCTGGTATTGGTGAAATTGAGCTGGACACGATAATATTTAAACATCACACAGTGTGTAATACTGAAATAAACAAGGCACGAACATGCTTAATATATCAACCATACAAATCATAGCCGTTGCAAGTGGTATTGGTAAGATTTAGCTGGTCAGATCTTACCTGTTAAGTCCTGGGGGTAGTCATTGGGGGGCTTCATCTGGGCCAGAGCCTACACCATGTCGGCGGCGGCGGCGGAGGCGAGGTGTTCCTCCGGGTCAACATGCACAACGGCCATCATGCCATGGGCCGCCATCAGCTCCTGGCGGGGGAGGGGGGGATTTGGAGGCATGAGGATGTTTCGTAGGCGCCATTTAAGCAATCAGGCCAGGGACGTGATAGAGATCGGTGGGTTAGCTGACTGGATCCGAGCAGAACGTAGATGTGGTTGCGGCGGCGGCGGTTTGATATGCCGGTAGGGGGAGGCGCGAGGGAGGGGGATACTGAGGGGAAGGGGATGTGGTTGGAGGAATAAATTCTGAAATCGCGCGCCTAATAAAATTTTTGGTGCGAAACTTGAAACTTGGGCGGGGGAAACACACAACGCAGACGAAGAGCGTAAAATACTCGTGTGCGAGAAAAAAGAAAGTTGGCAGATCCCGTCTCCAAAAAAATGTACACGTGTACTTGATTTTTTCGGTCAATGGTACGCCTGGTTTATTAGGAAAAATCGCACAGGTAACTGACTTATGGGTCATTAACGCAAAAAATGCAGACGAATACGACATAGAAACCGTGTGTTTTGTGATCTTCTAATGATTAACGCAAAAAAGCACACATGGTCACACATGCTAATCAATGCTCAAAGCCCTCAAAGGATGCTCTTACCGACATTGTACGTTAATACTACAAACTTAAAGTACTATTGGTAATTTGCTCTAATACTACAAACTTAAACTACTTCTCGCATGCTGCCATCAGGGCATGCTGGCCAGACGCCGGCGTTCTCCTTCCGGACCTTGTAGGCGGCAGCCCACCGTGCTTCGATCTCCGCCAAGCTCTCCTCACCACGGCGTGCGACCTCTTTTTTCTTGCGGCGGCGGGACTCTCTTTTCTTGACTGCTTTCTGCCTTTTCCGCTCCTTCTGTGCGGCTTTGGCCGCCTCTAGATCCACCACCCATTCGGCCATGGCAGCCTCAAAGTCCACCCATGTAACTGTCTGGCCGCCGGCGGCGATGAACTCGGCGCGGCGAGATGCCATCGATTCATTACCGTGTGTGCGATCGCGGGCGGCGAGGAACGCGACGCGGCGGGATGCCATCGCTTCCTTACCAGTTACTGTGCGCCGTGGTGCCATGGACGACGCCTGGAGAGAGCTCTGGTATGTAGGGGCCGGGCAGCCGTACAGTGCGGTGGTATTCAAGAGCTCAACCACAAACGACAACAGAAATTTGGCTTCCCTTACAATTTTGCTCGTTCATTATCGCACACGGTTCATCTCCGTCGCTTCCCGAAACAGTGTGCACTGAGCCTATTGTGTGTTGTGTTATGATTGGCCGGAACCCCAGCCACATGAATCGCGCGTACGTTGGATGCACCGCAATCGAACGGCAATCCACATCCCTCACATCACACCCGTGCACCTGTAGTTGGATTGGATTTATATGCGCTAAATGCCTAGAAAATGCACATAATCCCCTAAATATGGTAAATGAGCCCGGAAAAATGCCAAATTTGAACATGGTGATTTGCAGGGTGTATGTTCATCGTAGAAAAAACTCCAGGGCAAAGAACGAAGAAAATTTGGATTCCCCTTCAATCTTGAGGATTTCCCTTTCGAAAGCATGGAACTTCCTCGGTGATGGTTCGATTTATGAAGGGCGTGCATGACGACATAAGCCAAACCTTCTCAATTTTTTACCAGGGCATGGTGTGGTCATACCACGGCACCATGCCAAGCGTCATGTTTTTAAGCATTTATTTCATTTTTTCTATAGTTGAAAACCCAACAAACAAACATTTGTGGTTGACTATTGCCACACATTTCCTCGAAATATCTGTCCATTCCTTGTAAAAGGCATGAGAATTTACTAAATGGCATGAGCATGGTTTTATAGGCCGTTCTTGTGGACCCTTTCATGCATCGATTGTTTGAACTTGAATTATGCACATTAATGCCTAAGAAATGCACATAATCCCCTAAATATGGCAAATGAACCCGGAAAAGTGCCAAATTTGAACACGGTGATTTGCAGGTTGTATGTTCATCGTAGAAAAAAACTCATGGACAAAGGACAAAGGAAATTTGGACCCCCTTCAATCTTGGTGATTTCCCCCTTGAAACCATGAAACTTCCTCGGTGATGGTTTGATTTATGAAAGGCGCGCATCACGACATAAGGAAAACATTCTCCAATTTTTACCAGGGCATGGTGAGGCCATACCATGGCACCACGCCAGGCATCTTGTTTTCCAACCATGTGTTCCATTTTTTGTATAGTTGTTAACCGAGTAAACGATGCGTTTATAGTTGACTATTGCCACACATTTCCTTGAAATATCTGCCCATTCCTTGTAAAAGGAATGAGAATGTGCTAAATAACACGAGCATGGTTTTCCAGACCGTTCTTGTGCACCTTTTCATGCACCGATTGTTCAAATTTGAATTATGTCCATTAATGACTAGAAAATGCACATAATCCCCTAAATATGGTAAATGAGCCCGGAAAAATGTCAAATTTGAACACGTTGCATTTGAGGCGGTATGTTGATCGTTGGAAAAAACCGAATGACAAACTAGGGTGGAAATTTGGATTCCCCTTCAATCTTGGGGATTTTCCCTCTCGAAAGCATGGAACTTCCTCGGTGATGGTTCGATTTATGAAGGGCGTGCATGAAGACATAAGCCAAACCTTCTCAAATTTTTTACCAGTGCATGGTGAGGTCATACCATGGCACCATGCCAGGCGTCATGTTTTTTTAGCATTTTTTTCATTTTTTTCTATAGTTGAAAACCCAACAAACAAACATTTGTGGTTGACTATTGCCACACATTTCAACGAAATATCTATCCATTATTCCTTGTAAAAGGCATGAGAATTTACTAAATGGCACGAGCATGGTTTTCCAGACCGTTCTTGTGGACCCTTTCATGCATCGATTGTTTGAACTTGAATTATGTGCATTAATGCCTAGGAAATGCACATAATCCCCTAAATATGGCAAATGAACCCGAAAAAGTGCCAAATTTGAACACGGTGATTTGTAGGTTGTATGCTCATCATAAAAAAAACTCGTGGACAAAGGACAAAGGAAATTTGGATCCCCCTTCAATCTTGGTGATTTCCCCCTCGAAACCATGAAACTTTGTCGGCGGGAAACGACACCTATGGGATCACAAGAATCCCTATTACGGTTGCCGGGGCGCAGGGTTGCAAGAAGAGCAGGGTTAGTAATTAGCACAAGGATCGTTTACCCAGGTTCGGCCCGCGAGGATGCGTAAAACCCTAGTCCTGCTTTGGTGGATGTATTGAGAGTTCTTGAGCCTTCCAACTAGCTACGGTGGCTGGGTCGTTCCAAAGAGCCGAATCCTTCTCCAGTACGCCATGGGCCTCCTTTTATAGTCGAAAGGGGCTGCCACAGTGGCACACAAGAGGTGGAAAGGCGTACAGTGCTACGAGCTTATCGCTCGTATTACAGGACAAGATGCATTTACTGGATCGCTTAGGTGTCCCCTTGCTTTATTGGGGACGAGAACGAGGCCCGTCCCGTCCGTCGCCGCTCCTCCACTACTGGAATTTGCTTATTTGCCGTCTGCTGGCGGACGGCAAAGAAGGTCTTTGCCGTCTGCTTGCAAAAAACGGACAACAAAGAACTGGCTGATGGCAAAGAATGTCTTTGCCATCAGCCAATTCTTTGCCGTCAGCTGGCGGACGGCAAAGAGAGAGGTGGGCCCCACTAACGAGCTGCTTAGAAAAAAACCTAACGGGCCCCCTCTTTGCCGTCTGCTAGCAGACGGCAAAGAGCAAAAAAGCGGACGACAAAGGGGGGCGGACGGCAAAGAGACAACCTAACTAACGGCCGTCCCCCCACCCCGCTCCCTCCCTCTCTCTTTCTGTCCTCCCCACCCCGACGACCACCGCCACCCGCCGCCGCCCCCGCCACCAACCACTCGCCGCCACCCCCACCACCCGCCGCCACCACCCAGCCACCCACCGCCTCTCG
>NC_057799.1:403842796-403855527 GCF_018294505.1 Triticum aestivum
GACCCCGAAACAGCACCCCGACCCCGACACGGCACCTCGACCCCGACACGACACCCACGACACCAGAGGCCGACGAGGTCATATATTTGTGAATTATGAGTTAGGTCATATATTGGATGCCACTGAAACCTATGAGCCCGTCATTGATTATAGTGATGATGATGATTATGAATTTATTGATGATAGTGATCGAGATTATTAGTAGTGTCAGGTATTCAATATTTTTATGTTGTACTTGATGATGATACATAAGTGATATACATATTATTATTCATGTCGGTATTTTTTTTATGTTGTACTAATTTCGTTTACTCTTTTTCATGGCAGGTGTTGAAAGATGGTGGGCGCTGGTCAGGAGCGCTCCGAGGCCCTTTCTTCGTCGGTGCGTGGTCGGAGGTCTTCCATTCCACACGCACCTCTCCGCCGAGCGTTGCTGGACAGTATGGCGACACCGCCGGGCCCTTCTTTGTCAACAGCGGTGCCCAGCAGGGGACGAGGTAAGGGAGGGAAGAAGAGAGGAGTTGGAGCACGTGGTCGCGGGAGAGGAGGTAGGGTGACTGCTAGGGCGCCTTCCTCGCCGCCACCCCCAGCTATTTCACCCGAGCACGTGACTGCTAGGGTGGACTCGTCCGAGGAGGAGGCTACACGGACTCCGGTCCACGAGCCTTCGGCCCACGAGCCTTCGGGCCACGAGCCTCTGGTCGACGGGCCTTTGGCCCACGAGCCTTGGGTCGACGCGCCTTCGGCCCACGAGACCCCGGAGGAGCACACGTCTAGATGGGGTACCTGGCCGGATGAGCCTGAGGGGCCGAGTGGCCATGCTGATGATGGCGGGGAGCCGACTGATATTGAGGAGGGGGGCACCGTCTACCAGCGTGGTTGTACACGGCTCCCGTCCGTGCCGGCGACCCGCGAGCAGAGGTGGTTGATTTTCCCTGATGGGGAGAGGTAAGTGCATTTAATCCTTTTGTGCCTTCTGGATTCACGTTTCTTCAAATATCTAATGCGTTGGCCTTGTCATGCTGTAGGGGTTGGGACCACCATCACAGTGTCCGCCGGTCCAACTCCATCCTTGGAGTGCTTTGCCGGCAAAACTTCCCGGGGTTTGTCATGTTGCCTGGTGAGGGTCGGCTTCCAGAGCTTGGATTGAGCTGGGAGCACTACTTGGCTGCCCCGGCCCCGCCGGGTGAGATTATCGACGGTGTGTTGTGCGACACGAGGGCAGATGTGGTGATCAGAAAGTTCTGGGTAATTTCTCCTTTACACATTTAAAAATCTTCAACTAGCTAGTTATTAATTGTACTAATCAATATTGTCTCATTTGATTGCAGACATTCTATAGGTGTGAGGAGGGATACGAGGAGGAGGCGGCAAATGTTATCGAGAACGTCTGCAAGCGCCTACTACAGAACTTACGGCATGAGGCTCGGGTGCAGGCATTTCGAGACTACTACGCCTTGCGTGGTATCAAGAAGCCCAAGCCGGCGTGCCGCAATAAGTTCCTGAGTAAGGAGCAGTACATGAAGGTAATTCTTAAGGCCTTGTACTTACTTCCTTCATTCAGTAATTCATAGCCGTAGCACTCAAGTTTCTATTTGCTAACTTAGGCGCCTCCAAGATGGTGTGTGGATCGGATGGATTGTTGGGAGGTGTTGGTCAATGAGTGGTGCTCAAAAGAATGGCTAGCTGTCCACAACGCGGCCAAGGACAAATGTGCCCAAATGGAAGGTGTGCCACACCATCAAGGCAGCTCCAACTTATATCAGTTCGGGCGGAACTGGGTATGTGGTTTGCTTCATGATTCATGCAATTCATTCATCATGCTAGCTTGAGCCCTTTAATTACTAATTTACTTTGATTCTCTCTTTTAGGCACGCGACAATAAGGCGGATAAGGTGCCAGAGGTGTACGACCTGTATGCCATGGCCCACACTGCCTCTTTCAAGAAAGTCAAGGCATTCTCTCCGTCTGACCTTGATGATGCAAACAACTTGACCAACATCTCCTCCCACGACAAGCTCGTGAAATATAGAGATGAGGGGAAGGCGAGGAAAGGGGAGGACTTTAACCCGAGCCAGGGTCCCATTGATCCAGAGCTGGTGATGATATCTGGTGGCGGGAGGTCCCATGGCTCCATAGCCATTGGAGATGGACTTATCCGTTGTCCTAGCACTCTCCCGGAGATCAAGGCGCGCCAGTCGAGCTCCGCTCCTGAGATAAGGCCTCGTGAATAGTCCTGGCCATCTCAGGCCCGGCCCTGTCGGCCCACCCAGGCCCGGCCCTGAAATCCAGGGCCTAGGCCCGATGGGCTTGCCCATGGGCCGGGCTTGGGCCTGAGTTTTGAGCCCACCAGCAGGGCCTGGACGGGCTTGGGCTTGGCATATTGGCATTTTAAGGAAGAGGCCCGGCCCATGGCCCTAAACCCTAAGGGCTTTTCAGGGCTTTTTACCAGATGGGCCGGGCTTGGGCTTGAAAAGTAGGCCCGATAGTAGGGCCTGGGAGGGTCTGGGCCTCAGTTTTTTGCCGTGGGCTTTTTCAGGCCCGGCCCAAGCCCGGCCCGGCCCGGCCCATGGCCAGATATACTCGTGAACGGCCAGTCCAACTCGCCATCAAGGTTAGTTATATGTACTCAGTTATCTTTCTCCATTACATTGTCTGTGCTTCCATCAATGATTACAAATGGTAACGAGGAGTGGTGTTGCAGGCTGCTATACAGAGTGAGAGAGATAGAACGGAGAAACTTCTGGCGGAGGCGTCGGAGAGGCAGCGGGAGTTGGAGGAGAGGACGACAACGATGTTGGAGGAGGAGAGGGCACAGAATGACATGCAGGCAAGGGCCATGTACGAGCTCCTTGTGGTAAGTTTCTTCAGCAGATTAGCCAAAACATTCATGTAGTGTTTGTCTCATTACTAACTAGTATGACTGAGTCATCAAAACCAAATGTGCAATCTGTGTGCGAGAAGACCGGTCAGACCGCTCCGCCGATGCCAGTGATTGCTCCTGGGACCACGGTGAGTTTAATTTGAATGGACATTACTTGCTAGTCTTAACATTTGAGTGTCATCATGCTAACGAGACATTGGAAATGATCTTTGGTGCAGCATAACTCCAGACAAGCATCGCACGATCCTTCTCTAGCTACCGGCACGAGCCTGTCCGCTCCTACACCTCCATGATCATGGTAAGTTTCTCTAGTGTTTTGCTAACAAATGCATAACGACCTAGACTTAGCCTTATTTCCTCCAAAATGCTTACCACAATGACCTAGACTTAGCTTTATTTCCTCCAAAATGACTTAATAAGCTTACTGACCTCCAAAACCATCCATTTTACCTAAGTTAGCTCTAAAACGATCTATACTTAGCTTTGTTTCCTCCAAAATGACCAAAGTTAGCTCCAATATGCTTAGTTAACTAGGTTTTCTCAATAATGACATGTACTTAGCTTACTTATGTCAAAAATGGCATAATTAGCTTAGTTAGCTCATAAATGATCCATTTTACCTAAGTTAGTTCTAAAATGATCCATTTTACCTTAGTTAGCTCATAAACGACCCATTTTACCCAAGTTAGCTCTAAAATGACCCATTTTACCTTACTTAGCTCATAAATGATCCATTTTACCCAAGTTAGCTCTAAAATGACCCATTTTACCTTACTTAGCTCATAAATGATCCATCTTACCTAGGTTAGCTCTAAAATGATGCATTTTACCTAAGTTAGCTCATAAGCGATCCATTTCACCTAGGTTAGCTAATAAACGATCCATTTCACCTAAGTTAGCTCACAAACGATCAATTTCACCTAAATTAGCTCATAAATGTCATATATTCTTCTTCTTCTTCTTCATTTTCTTCTTCTTCTTCTTCTTCTTCTTCTAATCTTCTTCTTCTAACTTTCTTATTTCCCATCTTGCAGAATTCATTCGCTTCACGGAAGCTACCATAGATGGAGTGCTTGTTTGGATGAACTATGTTTCTTTTGTATCGATGAACTATGCATGTATGGTAGGATGACACTATTATAATATGTATGGTTGGATGCATGTATGTGGAACTTGCTATGTATGGTTGATGGACTATGCATGTATGATGAAATTATATGTGTTGGATATCTCATATGTTTGCTGTGAACTTGCCATGTGAAAAATATATATGTATCATCTATTTGCTATGAAAATGGTTGGGTATAAGAAAAAAAGAAAAAAGAGGCAATGCAGGCTCTTTGCCGTCCGCCGCCGACGGCAACGGGCTCTTTGCCGTCCGCGGCGGACGGCAAAGAAGCCACGTGGCAACCACCTGTGCTTCCTGGCAGCTGACCCATTTGGTCAGTTTGCCTACAGTGGCAGAGGCTTGATGCTCTTTGCCGTCAGCCACGGACGGCAAAGACTGCCGTTAGCCACCTAACGGACTAACAGCAAATTTATTGCCGTCGGCTTTCTTTGCCGTCCACCGCTGATGGCAAAGGCCCCTTTGCCGTTCGCTTCAGAAAGCAGACGGCAAAGAAGCTCTTTACCGTAGCCTACTTTGCCGGAGCCTTTTGCCGTCCGCGGCAGACGGCAAAGGCCTTTGCCGTCCGCCATCCTTGCCTTTGCCGTCTGCCATGGCAGACGGCAAAGTAGCTGATTCCTGTAGTGCTCCTTGCTTCGACACGCACCCTGGTCAGCGATGCATGCAGCGCCATGTTGGCAGGCAGGCAGCTGAGGTGGCGCGGTGGCAAAGTCTTCACGAAGATCTGCATGCCGCCATGCAGGCGCTTGCTGAGTTGGCCTGGGAGCTGCATGTTGCCACGCAGGTGCCTGCCCAACTGGTTGGGCTGGCAGCTGCATGCGAACGACGGTGGATACTTTGCTGGTGCGGGCCTGGAGGTGGCCCTGCTGGCGCCCTTGGCGAGGGCCTTGTCGGGTGGCCCGGCAAGGATCTTGCCGGGGGTCTTGTGGCTCCCCTCGGCAAGGATCTTGCCGAGGATCGTTGTCTTTTAATCCTCATATGATCTTGAATATTCCTTGTCTTCACAAAGATCTGCATGCCACCATGGAGGTGCCTCCCGAGCCCTGGCCCAATGTGGTTGATGGTGTTGGAGACTATGGGCTCAAGGGTGGTGCGCTCCGCTGGTGTTGGACGAGCCGCCCCGACAAGGGCCTTGCCGGGGCTGCCCCGGCAAGGGTCTTGCCAGGGGAACCTGCTTCGACTCTCTACTCTTTTGTGGTCTCGGCCTTGGCGTTGTCTTGATCGTCTTGTGTTGGGCTTCGGCTTCTCTCCGGCTTCCCTCCTTCACCCTGCTACGTGTGGCCGCGGCGCGTGGCTCTGACTGCCCGTGCACAAGTAAAGGGGTACAAAGGTGCGCCCCTACTTTTGTACACCGACAAACTTCCTCAGATGATGGTTCGTTTTATGAAAGGCGCGCATCACGACATAAGGAAAACATTCTCCAATTTTTACCAGGGCATGGTGAGGCCATACCATGGCACCACGCCAGGCGTCATGTTTTCCAACTATGTGTTTCATTTTTTGTATAGTTGTTAACCGAGTAAATGACGCGTTTATGGTTGACTATTGCCACACATTTCCTTGAAATATCTGCCCATTCCTTGTAAAAGGCATGAGATTGTGCTAAAAAATACGAGCATGGTTTTCCAGACTGTTCTTGTGCATCTTTTCATGCACCGATTGTTCAAATTTGAATTATGTCCATTAATGCCTACAAAATGCACATAACCCCCTAAATATGGTAAATGAGCCCGGAAAAATGCCAAATTTGAACACGTTGCATTTGAGGCGGTATGTTGATCGTTGGAAAAAACTGAATGACAAATTAGGACAGAAATTTGGATTCCCCTTCAATCTTGGGGATTTTCCCTCTCGAAAGCATGGAACTTCCTCGGTGATGGTTTGATTTATGAAGGGCGTGCATGACGACATAAGCCAAACCTTCTCAAATCTTTACCAGGGCATGGTGAGGTCATACCATGGCACCATGCGAGGCGTCATGTTTTTTAAGCATTTATTTCATTCTTTCTATAGTTGATAACCCAACAAACAAACATTTGTGGTTGACTATTGCCACACATTTCAACGAAATATCTATCCATTATTCCTTGTAAAAGGCATGAGAATGTACTAAATGGCACGAGCATGGTTTTCCAGGCCGTTCTTGTGCACCTTTTCATGCACTGATTGTTTGAGTTTGAATTATGTGCATAATTAATGCCTAGAAAATGCACATAATCCCCTAAATATGGTAAATGAGTTTGGAAAAATGTGAAATTTGAACACGTTTCATTTGAGGCGGTATGTTGATCGTTGGAAAAAAACTGAATGACAAACTAGGACGGAAATTTGGATTCCCCTTCAATCTTGGTGATTTCCCTCTCGAAAGCATTGAACTTCCTCGGTGATGGTTCGATTTATGAAGGACGTGCATGACGACATAAGTCAAACCTTCTCAGCTTTTAACCAGGGCACGGTGAGGCCATTCCATGGCACTATGCCAGCTGTCATGTTTTTCTAGCACATATTTCATTGTTCTATAGTTGATAACCCAGTAAATGACGCGTTTGTGGTTGACTATTGCCACACATTCCATTGAAACCTATGCCCATTCCTTGTAAAAGGCTTGAGAAATTACTAAATACCACGAGTATGGTTTTTCCAGACCATTCTTGTGCACCCTTTCATGGACCGATTGTTTGAATTTGAATTACGTGCATTAATGCCTACAAAATGCACATAATCCCCTAAATATTGTAAATGAACCCGGAAAAGTGTCAAATTTGAACATGGTGATTAGTAGGGTTTATGTTCATCATAGAAAAAAAACTCATGGATGAAGGACAAAGGAAATTTGGATTCCCATTCAATCTCGGTGATTTACTATCGCACATGATTCATCTCCGCCGCCTCTGCGAATCGTGTGTGTTCACTCACACATGCAAAAGGAAAAGAAAACCCTCGCCCTCTTCGTCCCCACTCACTCGCTGCGGACTCCTCCGCAACTCTGCACCCTAAACTCGACGGCTATTGGCGGCGGGCATAGGCCGTGCTCCAAACAGCACCGGATTTCGCCTCCACCGCTTTCCGTCGCCTATCTGCACCGACATTCTAGACTCTGGTCGACTGGGGTTTTCTGCGGGATTGGGTGTTTGACACGAGAAAAATCTTATAAGCTCTTCGGGAGAAGGGAAGAGAAGGAGTGTGGATTTCTCTCATGCGCCGGGGAAAAGAATGCGGGCGTTCCAGTGTACCGTAGTACACAATGAAAACAAAGAGACAGGAACAATATTTTATTAATCACAAGGATAACGAAGGCAATTCCTGATATGCGCTTTGTGGCCTGCTAGCGCGGCCTGCCTGACTATAGCGATTGCGGTCTCTGGTTCCCGGGGCCTCGGAAGGCTCCCGGTTAATTACTCCCGCGGGTTGTTCCGCGAGATACCTCCGATTAAGCCATGTGGTCATCTTCGTCGTCTTCGCTTCATGTTCTCCATGCATGATGATGATGGTGTGTGTGTGGTGTGGGCGACGGCAAAGCCCGTGTCCTCGTCAGTACACGTGCCGCTCAAAACATGGCTTTGTGCTGGCCAGGTCCACTCTCACCGTCGTGCCTCATCGGTCTTGACAGCATTGATGCAGTCGGTGTTGGAGTAGCATGGATCCTGCTTGGCTCGGACTTCTTGACGATATAGCGGCTTCGTCGGGGTACGCAAGGGGCTGCCTCGTGGGAGTATTCTTTTATGGAGACCGGCGTTGGTGTAAAACCAATGGCCACTCGCATTGGCAATGCCGGTGTGGTTGGCACCTCGTCTCGGCTGGACGCCGAGTTTACGGCGTTCCGCCAAGACAAAGGATGCCACCTCACATGGCCATAGAAAGGTGACATCTTAGAGGCCACATCGCCTTGGTTTGATGCGACACCAAGGGTGACCTGAACGCCGGCGATGCCATGGGCCTGTACACCAAATGACCCGTTCGCCCTGATGGGTTCGCCTCCCTTGATTGGATGCTAAGTCTACGACAGTCCGTTTTGTCAAGGACGCTGCCCGACGAACTTGTGGAGAGATTTTGTAGAGGTCTAATCGCCTTGGGTGGGTGCTACACCAAAAGGGGACCCATACGCCGGGGACCTGTTCGCCATGGTGGGTGTGCCTTCATAGGTGGGACTGGTCTCGGGCTACATCGTCGTGAGCACCGGTTTCGCCATGTCATCTCCTCTAGGAAGCAAGACACCAGACCTGTGCACCATGATCGGAACGCCATGGACCTGTGCACCGGAGAGACCTGTTCGTCATGATGGGTGCCTCGTCTCGGCTAAACACCGTATTCGGTGGTTTGCCGAGACAAGTATCACGCCGAGACCTGTACGCCATGGACCTGTTTGCCATGGTGGGTGTGCCTTCATAGGCGGGACTGGTCTCGGGCTGCATCATTGTGAGCACCGATTCCGCCACGTCATCTCCTCCGAGAAGCAAGACACCAGATCTGTGCACCGTGATCGGAACACCATGGACCTGTGCACCGGAGAGACTTGTTCGTCATGGACTTGTCTCGGGCTACGACATCGCGAGCTCCAGCTCCGCCATGTCGTCTCCTCCGGCAAGCAAGGCGCGTGACCTATTTGGGGCATCATGGACCTATGGACCGGTGACCTGTTCGCCGAGGACATGTGCGTCGGAACCTGTACACTGCGATTGGAACATCATGGACCTGTGCATCAGAGACCTGTTCGCCATGACATGTGCATCGTGACTTGTTCGTCGGGGGCATGTAGGCCGCCTTGGTGGAGCACTAGGGCTAGCGGTTGGGCTGCATCGTTGGTGAGCTCCGGCTGCTCCTGGGTCATCTTCAACCAAGAACACGACGATGAAGACGAAGATCTTAAGCTAGACAAACTCCGATGAAGTCTGTGTAGCCTCCTGGTCCAATGAAATTGTCTCCGATGGCGACAGCGGGATCGAGTATGTACTCTCCGTGCATAGTGCATGCATGCTGGATGTGAGGGAGAAACAGAAGAAACAAAAATTAGACAATCATCTCACGATAGGGAAACGTGAGCTTCATGTTCATGTTGCTGCCGCCGGGGTTCCTTGCGCTTGTACAAGCCGGCTAGATGGATGCGTGAGGTGATGTTGCGGCCGCGTGGGTTCTGGTCGTGCGTGAGTTCTCCTTTTGCGTGAGTTGTCCTCTTCTGGGTGCCAAAGTCCTTGGTATTTATAGGGAGGAGTCAAACCCTCTGGGTCGCACGTCGGCGCAAACCTTTCGATATTTGGGGTTTCCATCTTAAAACTTGCCTTTCCATGCCATCGTTCTTCTTGCCCTGCACGGCTGCAAAACAAAACATAACATACCTAGCTAGCTAGCTCCAGACCGAACGTGTGATTCTTCGGGAGATCAAAACATGCCATGTCCATGTATACCTGTTTAATAACACCAAAGAAAATAACACATAAAACCCATACATGTATCCAAACTAGCGTTTGTATTGGTTTAGAAAAAAGGCAAGTTAACCAAGTATTGTACGGGTGTTCGGGTATACGTACACCGGCAAGCTTGCCGGTCGACCGAGATACCCAAATACGTATATACGTATCAAGTCTAGGGAAAGCTAGCCATGTACATGCAAACCTTCTTTTTCTTGAACATGCATGCATAAGGTAAGTGCATGTGATAATAAACCAAACCTCACGTATACTCTTTTTGGCCGATGAATACCGAGTCACCCTCGAACATCTTCACAAGGCAAGTTCAGCTTCCAATTATTATACAAGGAAGCTACATCCTCAACATAGACCAAAGCTCCCGGTCGATGCAACTTCTTGACGCATCCGACTAGGGCTCTCGCACGGATATTGCCATGTAAACTTCATGTGAGCTGCTTTAAAGATGAGACCCCGGGCAGCGTCTCAAAGCACAGAAATTCACCCATTGTTGACGACACGTCCTATTGGAAGAAAAAACAAAAGGTACATCTTTGTTACCTCTTCACAAGCCAATGCATTGATTTGCCTATGCACGTCTTGAATACATGCAAGCAAAACATGTGTTTCTTGGTCTCCTGCTAATTTTGTATTTGTTGTCTTCCCCCGTGTCATCAGGATACCATGGGCAAGAGGTCTGGTGGAGTTGAGATGCTGACGGCTCGACGAGTGGTACTAAGAAAAGCAAAGGTGACTCGGCTCCTCCCCCACCGCCGAGCAGGTCGAAAGGTAGCTCTAGCGGTGTGGAGTATACGCGCTTGACGCCTCCGTTGCCGAGTGCACCATGGTCTTCGCGACATCAACCTAGCCGCAACTCCAAGAATTCTGACAGGACGTTCCTCTCCCTTGACGCCGATGCTCCCCCGCTAGGGACCCTGGAGGTAAAGAAAATAGTAATAATACTAGTAACAAATAAAACTTGTATGAATATATTTCTTCCTTTAATCCCGTGTATATCATGTGTGCATGCAGGACAAGCTCGAAGATGTGTTGCCGCACGTGCCTATGAGTCGCGGCGTGGAGCAACTCCTAAGCGAGGTGATGGAAGGCATGGACCAAGACGATCTGGTCACCAAATCGGCACCTCCAGCTGGGTCTAGTTCGACGGTGAAACACACATCACCATCAGCGAGTGATCCAGCTGCGAATTCTTCAACTGCGGCAGGGAACGATCTCATTGCCAAATCCACCTTCCTGGTGACAAAACCCACTTCTCTAGCAACATCAACCGGGACCACTGAAGCAAACAAAAAAGGGTCACCAGGAGCTATCAACAACAAAAACAATGGGGTGACTGTGAATACCCCAAGATCGTCTGCTTTTGGTATGTGTATACTACCCCAGCCCTCTTGCATATTATTCCTATCTTTTTATAGGCTTTCTTGACTCTCTTTATTTTTTGAGATGTCACAAACAAGTCAACTAAATTAGAAGGCTTCTACTCCCCTAAAGCAAAGGAGCTCCAGACAATACTTGAGAGACACCAGAACATCCTTGCCGGAGAAAGTACTCTACTGGAGAAGCTCAAAGTCCCTCTAGCTAAGAACATCTTGACGCCAAGCCTTGTCCTGCCGCCCGGAACAACAGCAAAGTATATCTCGATAGGACTCAAAGATATACAAGAGGCGCTAAGGGAGCAGCCGATCAATGAGGAGCTAACCATAACTACAATAGAGTCTGTGATAAGTATGTGGAAGATCCCGTATGCAAACGAGGTCCCGCCAGACCTTGAGATTCTGATTCGCAATCTTGAAGTAGTGGTGGCTCGTCTGGGTGGAAAGGGTGGTCTTGCCACCTCCCACACATCGGCACCCGCGCCGGCGCAGGTGTCGTCTCTGCTGGAGAAACTCGATGCAGCTCATGCGGGGATCACTCAAGGACTTCGCCGCCTCGAGAAGGAAGGGCCGCGCCTAGAGGGACGCCTTGCCGACCTTGCCTCCATCTGCAACAGACAAGAGAAGTTGGCTGAAGAACATCGGACACTTGCCGGCAAACATCAACAGCTTGCCGAGGAGTACAAGGCCCTCTGCGAGAAGGAAACCAAGATGGCGGCACTGGCTAAAACGCGCACAGGCGTCCTAGCTGACATGATGAATTCTAGATCCCGCCATCTTGAAGCTCACGAGGATGCCATCCGGAATTCTTCGAAGGTGGCCGAGTCATACGAAAGACACCGTGCAGAGGGAATGCCTTCCTGGCCGCCGGGGGAACACTTTTGGAGATTGCTACAGTCCTCGCGTACAAAGCTCCTGAGTGAGGGAGCGGACTAGAGATCATGGTCTGCTTTGCAAAAGCTGCACTTAGTTCAAAAAGATTTTTTATCTTAGTTAAATATAAATTGTCCTAGCTCGTCCAAAACAAAGATTGATTAGTCCCAGTGAATTTTTGTATGATCGGTCAATAAAATGATGGCTTTTGTGATATATCTCTTTTGTTTACGTTTACTTGCCGGGTCCGTCATCGCGGCCGCCACGTATAACCGAGGTATATATCTACTTTGTATATATTGCCGCCTTTATGCATGCATGTATGTGCGTAGGCAGTCGGGCACATATGTGTACGTGCTACATTATCAAACTTGCCTCTGCATAGTCTGCACCATGATTTCATGCATGCATGTGCATATACAAGTACGTGCACGCATGTGGCATGCAAAGGTATTTTGCCTTTGCATCAAAACTTCTCTTTGTACGTATAACCTGCGTGAAAATTCATCAATAAAAAGAAATTATTATTTTATGCAATAGTGCACAAAACCCCTCGAACAAATGCCCCCTCATCGAGTTGAGCTTGAGTGCGAAGCAAATCGAGCTTGACTCGACGAATATTTCTCTTGGATTGATTCAGTGCACCAACATGTGTGAAACCTGAAGAACTAAAGAAGGATCGACCGTCTCTGTGACGCCATGCAAGCGGTTCCAAAGATGATAGTGTAGTAACAATGTAAATTGGTGTAATGACGGAAAAAACCATGGTAGAAGCGAGGGCGAGGAAAATTTCGGGGAGTTCCCGGTTACGGCGGGGATGCGTGTTTCTCTCGTACACGTACGCGCGTGTGTGCGAGGCGTTGGCTCTAACTGAACCCGAGCGAGGCATTGGGCTCTAACTGAACCCGAGCGATTGCACTGCAGGCTACGCGTTACTGAACCCGAGCGATCGATCGATGGCTGTTAACTGAACCCGATCGAGCGATTCCTTCGCTACTGCTGCTAACTGAAGCCGATCGATGCTGCCTCTGGGATGAACAGTGAGCGTTGCG